>NW_005353920.1:28263-48923 GCF_000412655.1 Myotis brandtii
TTTTTTTTTCTGGGCATGGACTTGTTTATTTTATTTTTCTTTTAATCTTTGTTGTTGAAAGTATTACATAGATCCTCCTCTCCCCGCCCCCCGCCGCTCCCATTATCCTCTTCCAACCTGCTCCCATCCTCCCCCCATCCAGACCCTCACCACCCCATTGTCTGTGTCCACGGGTTATGCATATTTGCATACAAGTTCTTATTTTCTTGAGACTGTTTTGAAACATTTGAAAAACAACAACAAAGCTTTTAAATAAGAAAAGTTAGAGAACTTTACATTCATTTTCTACTAGCCAGAATCCTAAGACTCACTTATGGAACGAAGCAGGTACAGATGATGGCATATCTGCACTAGAGTATGCAAAAATGTCAACCATGCTACACACGTCAGGCGCAGATGAAAGGATCCACCCCTTCCTCTTGTCCCACATTCAGCATTTCATGAACTTAGTAATTTTCCTGAAGATTGTAAGGAAGATGTACTTTACAGCCTCTGCCCTTCTGCCATCCTGCGGGTCTTTTCACTGAGTGTCCCAGCAGCCACGCTTCTGCTAGGGGATCCCCCACCATGCAGGGCTCTCTGAGGGACCACCTCCCAGCACTCTTCCTGTGGGGAGCACCTGTGCGTAAGTAGCTACTACTGAGATTGTGGGTGGAGGGGTTCTATCTTGCTAGCCAGGCTGTAATTAGAAGAGCCTGGCAATTCAAGGCTGGATACCTCAGTAAAGAGGGAGCAGTCTGAAATGATGACTGGCACTTGTGGAGCCATAACTGAAAATGGGAATGCTGTATAAATGGAGACCTAGGAGTAAGTGAGATTCAGTGCTTCATGCCAGATTCTCATCCAATAGTGTTTCCAAACGGGGAGCTCTCAACCTGGTTAATATTGAATGATCACCAAGGGATCTTGGGAAAAGATTCCTGGTGTCATCACAGAGAATCTGAGGCAATAACAGGGTAAAATGTTTAAAACTCTTTCACATCGCTTTTCTTACAAAGTAGCATTGTGATGACTATGGCCACATCTCCATTACTCAAAAGAGAAACTGGAATTTCAGCCAGATTGTCATGTGTGCAGGTCACTACACTGGAAATGCTGACGTGTTTTGGCCACAGACCAGAGCTCTGTCCTGTACTAGAAGTGTCTAGGTAAATTGTCTCACTTTTCTGAGCCTCAGTGTCATCTTCTCTAGAATAGAGGGGATTATCAACAGAATTACCATGCCAACAGTGATACCAATAGTCAATTCACACAGAAAGGACAGTGACATCATCGTTGTTGTCCATGTTTGAGCATCACCTCTCAGTTAGCTGTATCTGACATTAACCAAACTGGCAGATATTTGAAGTGCATATGCTACAATTAGGAAGTCTACCAATATCCAGTATAATCTCATAACTTAAAATGTATTTCAGTGACATGTGCATTATTGTTATTGAGACATTTTATTTTGGATAGGATTGAATATCTGTCACATCCTGTATAATAAAAGCCTAATATGCTTTAGTGTTCGACTGTTCATTCGACCATTCGACCAGTCACTGTGACTTGCACTGACCACCAGGGGGCAGATGCTCTGACAGGTAGGTTAGCTTGCTTCTGTGGTCCGCCAGCTGATTGGGACTGGGCAAGACAGACTGGGCATGCCCTGGACGAATCCATGCACTGGGCCTGGCCCAATCCCCACAGGCCAGGCTGAGGGACCCCACTGGTGCATGAACCCGTGCACCAGGCCTCTAGTTATTAATAATTAAAATTGCTATTGTAAAAATTATAGTATATTGTCATTATTATAGCACTATCACTCAGCACTCCAATTTTTTCTGTTGTAAATCTCTGGTGTCTCACATAGCTCATGATTTTATGTATGCCAAAAAATATAGTAAATGCTTGATTCCTAGATTAATAGTTTCCAGAGGCATATATTTGCCTTCCATCATTTTGAAGATGCCATTCTCTTCCCCTGGTCTTTATAGTTGTTCTTAATTTGAATTCATTTTCCCCCCTCTTACCTATTTTCAGATAGTGAAAATTTATCCTGCCTCCTTAGTCATCAAGAGACAAGATGACAAGGTTATGGATTTTGCTTCACTGCCTACTTGCAGGTAGATTGGATGCTTTTTTTAGATTTCTCTCTCCCACTCCACTCCAGATTTCTCTCTCCCACTCCACTCTTCTACTGAAGTTGTCCTTGACTATTAAGCATGCAGTGTCTTCCTGTTGTATTGAGGTATGACTGTCTCTTATCTGAAGCTGAACTCCTGAAGTACTTGGGAAACTTTCAGGAGACACCACTACTAAGCTTTCCTTTTCAGTTCCCCTCCAATCAAGACCTATTTTCACCCTAGCCAGTTTGGCTCAGTGGATAGAGCATCCTCCTACGGACCTAAGGGTTCCATTCTGGTCAAAGGCACATACCTCGGTTGCAGGCTCCTCCCAGCCTGGGCCCTGGTCGGGTCGTGTGCAAGAGGCAACCAATTGATGTGTTTTTTTTCACATCAATATTCTCTCTGTCTTTCCATCTCTCTAAAAATCAATGGAAAAATATCCTCAAGTGATGATTTAAAAAAAGACCTATTTTCATTAATTCTGCAAATAATTCTTGAGTACCTCGAACTACCTGGCAAAGTTGTCTTGAGTCTCTTCTCTTGACCGACTAACTACAGGAGGGAGAGTGTAAAAAATTCTTTTTCCTCTCTATTTTCTGTAATTTTAAATCTCTGAATAGAAGTAAAAATAAAATGGGTACAATGCCTACTTATAAAAATAGCTTTCTTACAGTGCAGTTTTAATCATTACTAATTATAGAGCAATTATTCTATGCTAGACATTAAGTAAAAGTTTTACATAGATTAGTTGTATATAGTTTGCAAAACAGTATTAATGTTGATCTCTTTTAATTTTTTTTTTTTTTTAAAGATCCTCAGGTTTATAGAGATTAGGAAATTCCTTAAGGCCAAACTGCAGTATCCTGGCAAAGCCAACACTCAAATTCAGAGAACTGTACTTTTAACCATTATGCAAAACTAATGGCTCTTAAATGTTATATTCTCTGGCCATGGTCCAGCTAGTAGGGCTCAAGGTGCCGAAGGTAGTGGTTGGGGTGGGAAGAGTATCTTTCTACATTTTATTTCAGTCAGTGAGGAACACTGGGAGTGAAGTTTATTTAAGCCAGCCATGTTTATTTTTCCTAATCTGGATCCAAAACCTTATGAATAGAATTAATTCTTGGATTCTAATCATAGGTTGTGACCATCAGCTTCTGATGGTGTTTTGGATTTTAAATTTTTTCTGTCTTCACAGGAGAGGACACCATATTGGGCTACCAGCTTGCCAGACTTTACTTGGATCAGCTTTTTTATTTGGATCAGCTTTAAGAAAGGCCTCATATTGGACCCTGCTGCTTAGTCAATTTGATTAAATGAGGATTCCTTTTCCTTTGTATGTACAAATGCCTGTAACATGTTGCCAGGAAAAATGGGATTTGTCTGTATTCTAAGCATATATTCTAAATATTTTTCAACTTTGCAGAAATCACTTGTAGATAAAGGGCTTTCTTTTCTTTGACCAGTCATTTTAATGCTGTTCCCCAAAGAATACAAAAGCCGTGGGAAATTCCTCAGCAGCCCCTTCTGCAATGCATCGCAGATGGGAATGTGAAGCTGTAAGAAACCCAGGAGTATGACACTGCCCCTCCTTAGCAGTAGACCTTTTATTTCAGGATAGACAGTGATGCAGGTTTAAAAATGACTTGCGGCTGATACATATAGGAAATACAATATGTTCCAATTTGACAACAAGAACAATATTGTTTTAGAAGAAAAAATAATGCAGGGAATCACTCAATTACATTGTTTTAAAGGGCAGAGGGAAGTGGGGAGGAGACATATGTAATACTTTCAACAGTACAGGTTTAAAAAAATAAAAGGCAGAGGGATTCAGAAGTCAGTGATTCTCAAGCCTGGCTGAATACATCGCCTGGAACTAATCAAAATACCCATGTCAGGGCCCCACCCCAGGTGAATTTCAACAGCATCTCTCTCTCCCACCCCACTCCAGGACATGCACCTCTTCTACTGAAGTTGTCCTTGACCATGAAGCATGCAGTGTCTCCCTGTGGTACTGAGGTAGGCCTGACTCCTGACTAGTGGGCATCAGAGGAATAGAAATTTCTAAAAGTTGCTCCTTTTCCTGTCCAGGGTGATTCTAATAAGCAGCTTGGGTTGAAATCCCTTGATGAATTGGAAAGTATTAAGCCTAGTTAAAAGTAGACCTTGGTTGCTAAAATTAGTCTATTCTTGAGCTACTTTAGCTACTTAATTTTTAAATCACAAGATATTTTCTCCTTAACTTTTTTTTTTCTTATCAGGTTTAGAAAATAATAAAATGTGCCATAAATCTTATCAAACACTACACTTTGTGAAATCATGATAATTAATGTGAGTCCCTTTCTTCATTATCACCACGAAGATATAACCTTCTGAAAGGCATCCTTGTTTATATCTGCGTAAATGCCTGCTGAGATCTTGGCATTAAGATGATAAAGTTAAGCTTCTACTCTCTCTTAATAGGATTGAGAAAGAGAGAGATTAATATCACAACTGAGGCAGGAAGTAGAAATGTCCTTGGGTTCAATGAAGGACAATCTAAAAAGCTGTTCTATCTTACCTGGTAAAACAAGTAAAATACTTCATAACCCAACTGGCCGAACCTTTCTTATATCAGCATTTACCAAGTAGCTATTTAGTGCTTTAAGTGAATATTTTATCATATTTCTGAAACTTATGAAAGAACATTAAAGGAAGTCTAGACTAGCCAGTGTTAAATCTTCACAGTAGGGCCTAAGTATCTGGTTCAAAGAAATTAAATTTCTATCCACTATAAGCCAGATCGTTTTCTCTCTTTGAACTTTGAATTCTGCGTTGTGCTATTCCCACTGGCACTGTAAATTAAGGGGTAAAATGGTGACTTTCTACTCTGCTCCCCATAATGTATTCTTAGCGGAGCTTAGGTGAGAAATTTGAATGTTTCAGAAAACCAGATTGCTTTCTTTCCTGCCTCAGGGACCAAACTGGCATAACACAGGATCGTATATCATTCCAAAAAATTTATACTTGCTTACAGTATTAGATTTTGTTTTAGCCTTTTATTTCTTCTCAACAGATTTTTCACAGCCACAATACTGGAGGCTGTTTCTGAAAACTGCTAATTTTTAAAAATAGACCAGTCAACCAAATTAGCAGGATGACTGAGGGAGAACTTTATTAGGGAGTGAGCAGCCGTAAGGTCTCAATAAATCTTCTCAGTCATCTGAAAAAAATGAAAAGCTTGGAGGGATAAGGAGGATGGGGCATGATTAGCTCAGATTTATTCTAACAACCAAGCAGAGAAAATGTATGATTTTGTATGTCCCTTTGAAATTTCATTTCTACAGACTAAACTTTTTCTTGCCTGAAGGGCACAATCACTTTCGGTGATAACATGGAATTAGGAACTACATGTCCTGTCTATTAGGGGAGTATTTATTTTAAAATACTTACCAGGCTCATCCCAACTTTTCCTTTACCAGCGAACCTTTCTAAATACCTACATTATATATAGCTCATTATATTATAACAAAACTACTTTCCCTGAGAGTCTGAATCCCTCCCGTGCAGGATTTATGTCTTCATTTGTGCCTGGCATATATGGTAGGTACCTGAAAAACAATTGAAATCAGGGCTGCATTATTTTTTGGAAAAAAAAATTAAATGTGGATACCTTCTATGATAGATGATGAGGTTTTCAAGAGCATAAATTCAGTCTGGCATATAGTAGTTCCTCAGTAAATGTTTGTTGAAATGAACTGATGGTTTCTCATAAAATTGTATCATTGTTTCAATACATATTTAGTAGTTAAACCAGCATTTATGAAAAAACATTTACAGGATACTGTGAAGTCAAATGGAGTGTCAAAGGAAATTTCTATGGAGAAGTGATATTTGAGCCAAGATCATAAAAAGGAGCAGGCAGGTGTGATGGTGAGGGATGTATGCATAGGAAGATAGAAGGCAGAGAAGGGGTACTTTGAAATAGAGGCAAGAATATGTGCAAAGGCCCCAAGGTAGATAGGGGAAGAACATATTAAAGCAACTGATAAAAGCTATTGTTTCTAGAGCACAAGGTGGAGTAGAATAGTTTTAAACAAAAAGAAGATTAACAATAAAATTTGCTTTCAAGTCCTTTCTGGCTGTCATAAAAAAAGAAAGAGAGAGAGAGAGAGAGAGGCGTAAGAGAAGATGTGAGCAGGCCAGATAGGACATTAATGAAGCAGTCTAGTCAAGAGAAGATGGTGGGTGACTTGTATGTATGTATTAATGGTGGTGATGTTGAGAAATGGTGTGACTCAAATATATTTGGAGGCTAAATCAATAAGGCTTGCTAATGGATTGGATAAAGGGTACAATACAGGAAGACGTTCCGAATGAATCCAAGTATCTGCCTTTGTAAATAGGTGAATGGTGTCCCTTCCATTAAGGAATGAAACATAATGGAAGACAGAGATACAATATTGTGTAACTTTGGACATACTGATTTTGATGTGTTTCTGAACATCTAACTGTTGTTATCTAAAAAACAGCTGGTATACTCCTCTGGAGGTCAGGAGAGGACTGGACTGCAAATATAATCAGAGTCATTGACATGAATGAATAGTTATGAGCTGAAGCCACTTCTGGGATTAACTGGCTTGGGATCAAATATAGAATGGAAAGGGAAGGTGAGGCCTTAGACTGAGCCTTTAAGATCTCAGAATTTAACAAAAATGTACAGGAAAATCGGCAAGCAAAGGGCACTGAGAAGGTGGGTGCAAGGAGGAAGGAGGAAAACAAAAATATATCTTGGTAGAGGGGAAAAACAAGTGTTGCCAGAAGAAAGATGTGGTCAGCTAAGCAGAAGACTCAAAATATTTAACTGAATTTAATATATGCTGGGATAAGGAGTGAATGAGGCAGACACAAGTGAGATATAGCAGTGAGGCTTTGAGAAAGTTGCTATCAAAAAGGTTCCTTCTGTTCACTTATCTGTCTCCCATATAAAATTGAAAACTTTTCTAAGTAAGAGGGTTTTGTGTTTTGCTTTCTTCTTGCTTAAACTAGTTATCTACAGGGAATTAACTAATAGGGACGTTGGAGTTTTACAGAGAATAGAAAAAACAAAATAGAAGTAATATTTTCAGAGGGGTGGAAGAGACAACACGTATTAGGATTACATGGCAATGACTCCACTGAAGGTTAATAAATATACACTAATTATAGTGGCACTAGTTTGACATGCATTGTTATTGTATCTAGCTGAGCCCAGATGCAAGATTCAGGACAGATAAAACAAATAGTTGGCTTCATCTATTGATCGATGATTTTCATGATCAGTAGGTCAAAGCCAGTGAGGCAAAGGAATTATGGGTATTGATGTAAACTTACTGACATGATAATCCACGTAGTTTAAGCTGGTTAAGAAGGGAAATAAAGACAGAAGTGTGGGAGCAGCTAATAAATAAGGAGAAGACTAAGAGAGTGATAGGAAATTGCTAGACGTCTTGATGGGGTGGGAGAATGATCATATGGGGGTATTTCAACCATCAAGCTGGTGGGTGAAGAGAGGCCATTGAGAGTGGTATTAAGGAAATGGAGGAGACAGTGACGTAGAAAATAATCAAATGGGTGGTACTTCAACAATTAAGGTTTACTCCCAAAGTGGGCTTAAATTAGTGGAGGCAATACAGTTTCAGGGGAGAAGTATAGAGCGATGGCTGTAAGACTGATTGCCTGCAGTGTAGCACAAAAGTTTATGGGAGATGAAGAGGTCAAAATGAGACACTAGGGTCTAGTAACAAGGGTATCCTTAGGGTCATTCATGTGTATTCAACAGGCACCAGCAATCTTCGTAGGAACTGGGTTTCAGAAGGAAACTGAAATAAGTGCACTTAATAAACCTTAATGAAATGACCCACAATAGAAAATAATCAACTGGGAGGTAATGATAATTTGAAAATTGTTAGATATTTTGTGACTGTGGGCCGGAAACTTTTGGAATAATTCCAATTGGCTTTTGATCTAAGTGAAAGCAGAATAATCCATTTTACTATTTAAAAATATCTTAATTTTTCTGCCTCTGGAACCATATTTTCTACATAAATTAGCTATTAGAGTGAGTGTGGCAAAATTAGACCATTTTCAACCTTAAATATATATCTTACCTAGTAATAGACAAACATGTAAATTAACCGTCCCTCTGCTACACTCACCAGCCAATCAGGAGAGTATGCAAATCAACCCAACAAAGATGGCGGTTAATTTGCATACATAGGGGCGAAGTGGCGGAGCGAAGACCGAAGGCTCTGTCTGGAGCGAAGGCCGGGGTCCCAGGTGCCGGAGGAAAACCGGTGCCGGTAGCCAGGGGAAGGGAAGGCCTATTGCATGAATCTCTTCATGCAACGGGCCTGTAATGTGTGTGTGTGTGTGTGTGTGTGTGTGTGTGTGTATCAGCCCTAGATGGTTTGGTTCAGTGGATAGAACATTGACCTGTGGACTGAAGGGTCTTGTGTTCAATTCCAGTCAAGGGCACGTGCCCCGGGTTTTGGGCTCGATCCCCAGTAAGGGGGCGGGGGTGCAGGAGGCAGCCAATCAATGATTCTTTCTCATCATTGATGTTTCTATCTCTCTCTTCCTCTCCCTTCCTCTCTGAAATCAATAAAAATATATTCTTTTAAAAAATATCAGTAATGATGAAGAATGAAGAAGATTTTCAAATAGAAATTTTTGCTCTGTATTGTCTATTTCTTTTCTAGCAGAAGACAATTATAGCATCATAATCAAATTTAGTACAAGAGGAAAAAATTGAATTCAGTCTAATAGATTAAGTCACTGGACATGCCCTGAAAAAAAGAAAAGAAAATTGCCTTAGAAAATGTCTGAAACATAATAAATCAGTTTAAGGAATAAAACAGTGTATACTATATTGTAATGCCAAAAATATCCTGGAAACATTGATTTATCTAAGTCTTGCACAGGAAAAAAAAAATCCCTAGCTAGCCAATGTTAACCGCCTAATAGGAAGCATTTATTTAAAATATTCAGATTAAAAGTGTCAACTAACAGGCAATAACATGAATTTCTCTTTTCCTATCAACTTAAATAACTTGTTTGGTGTCTTATAAACTGCACTACAATGCTGCTTCAGAATTTTAAAAATAACTTAAATGAAAAGGGATTAAATTAATACTAAAATATAAATGCAATGTATTGTACTAATAGCTTGATATTATTCTTTCTCTAGATGTATGTATGCATATGTATGTGTGTGTATATTCCTATTGTAGATAGTTGAATAATTATTGATATTATATATCAAATGTCAAAAATGAACCACATATTTTCTTTTTCTTTCTTTTTTGAACCACATATTTCCTTAATATGCAAATATACATATATCTGGACAAATTAACCCTGAAAGGATTATGGTTTATTTAGTATCTAATAACTCTTCAATTGTTAGTTCCTTTCCTGGTGCAAAAATAATTTATATAAAGAAAATATTAATGTTTGATACTGGAGATTTCTTCTAACCATACTCCTCAGTAATTCTTAAAAATGTATCATGCATCAAAAGAACTTTAACATTTCATTGAATTGTTCATAGATTTTTCAGTGGATTTCCATTAACTAGCCATTAGCAGTTACATGTTTTTCCCAAATTTTGTCCCATGTACACCTAATCTGTGATGTGCCACAGGAAAAGAATCTCATAGTCAAATGTGTTTGAATATTCATTTAACATATATCCTCTTCTTGCAGTTTCACAATGCACATTCATATATTTATTAAGGTCTCTATGAAGAATTCCTATAAGAAAACTTGTTAACTTTTTTTTAATTGAGAATTTCCCAAATATACTGAACTTCTTTTTTAAAATATATTTTTATTGATTTCAGAGAGAGAGAGAGAGAGAGATAGAAACATCCATGATGAGAGAGAGAATCATGGATCGGCTGCCTCCTGCAAGTCCCCCACTGGGGATTGAGCCCACAACCCAGGCATGTGCCCTTGACCAGAATCAAACCTGGGACCTTTCAGTTTGCAAGCCGATGCTCTATCCACTGAGCCAAACCGGCTAGGGCTACACTGAACTTCTAAGTTTCACTCCTGTTTTTATCTCAACTGCAAGAGTAGCTATCACATCTTATAGAGCTTTTGGAAGTTTCAAAGACTTGTACTCTGGGAAATACTGATTAAAATAATAAAGTCAACATCACTTGGCCATTCAAGAGCCATTATATCCTGTCTCTATGCTAATTTTATAGTCTTCTACTTTGTACTATATCCTTCATATATCCATACTCACTCTTATCTAAAAAAATCATTTTACTTTCTTATCTTTCTGTCTTGCCTCTTCTGGAGCCTAGAATAACTCTGTGGTCCTGGCTCTATCTTTCATTACTCAGTTCAATTCATAAATTTGGATTAAGGTGTAGCTTACTACTTCAGTGAAGTGATCTTTTCCTATAAACTCCTTAGCAATTATTGCCTAAGCCATTAATTTTGCTATTAATCATGAACAACTTTGTCACACATTTCTATTGTTAACGAGAAAGGTTATTTAAAATTTTAGCATGCATATGCTTTGCTTAAAAAAAATGTCTTTAAACTATTTGACCTACACCTGAATTCTCTCCCTGTACACCCAGTGTAGTTGATATAACAGGCACACCATAAAAGGCTGATCTTTTGTTACTGCTTCGAAACCAGCAGAAGGGATTAACTGAAATCATAAGCTTTTATATTAATGCACTAAAGGAGAATTTCAAATGATGGGAAATTTACATATTTTATGTTGTACAACTAGGTTGATTTTGAAATTCCTAGAAGAAATAATGCACGTCTTAAAGATACCACTTTGGCTCTGGCTGGTGTGGGTCAGTGGTTGGAGCAGCAGCCCTTGCACTGAAGGGTCAAAGGTTCGATTCCTGATCAAGGGCATGTACCTATGTTGCAGGTTTAAACCCCAGCCCTGGTTGGGGTACATGTGGGAGGCAACTAATCAACGTCTCTCTCACATCTATGTTTCTCTCTCTCTCTCCCCACCCTCCTTCCCTTCCACTCTCTAAAAATCAATGGAAAAAAATATCCTCAGGTGAGGATTTAAAAATAAAAGAGCTCTTCCTTTAAATTTTATTTGAAATAATTGTTTTTGACAGGAGGAAAAAAACACCATTCAAGAAGAAAAAACACATTTGATCCATTTTGATTAACAACTGATGTACCTTAGTTATTCTTAGTTATTTCACCAGGTCGCTACACTTGTTTGGTTCCACTGGGGAAAAACAAATTATATGAAAATATTTTGTCTGTGATGAGAATTGAATTCTAAAGTAGAACGTTACTACCTCCTCCACAAGACAAATGTACCTACCAGAAAGCACGTAAATGATAAATGAAAGCTACAAACAAATGCATTTTCCTTTGTTTTTATCACTAACCAGTACCTACCATATCATGACAGAAACCAATAAACACTCAATGAAATTTATAGTCTCCCTAACATATGGTACTTCCCCAGGAGCTTTCCTGATGTCTAAACCACTCCCTGAAACGGATTGGATACTCCTACCACCATTTTACTTTTAGTAAGTGTCATGATTCTGCCTTTAGGAAGACAAGTTAGTCATCTGATGACAAGTAGTTCAGTAACTACCTGATAAATCAGATGAGATTTTTTTTAAAAAATCTGTTCTCTTAATTTGATTTTGAGGTGACATTTATTGTTACGAATTTGGCAGCTACAATGTTATCATGATGTACATGTGAATGATATATTTTAGTGCTTATTTACTCAGTTTTACCTGAAATATTTATGTATATATACATGGAAATGTGTTATTTATTTAATCTCACATAAAAACTATGCTGTATCTTTGGCAAGTCATCAGAACAAGATGCCACCTTCCAGTAAGATGCGTTTTCCATCACTCTTGCTTGTTTTTAAGCCTTGGTTGTACCAGTATCAATTCACACCACTCAGTGCACTTGGACCAGCCTAGCTATCAGTCACTCTTGAGGAAATGTCAGGAGAAGACATTAGGGGCTCCCGGGGATTCACCACGCGAGATATCAGCAGTGACAGGCTTTGTAAAGTTGGCTTGCGGTAGCACATGGTAAATGTTAACTTTAAAATTGAAAATAACACATGATATACTGGACTTACTTTACCGCACTCTTTATTACTTGCTTTGGCCTTTAAAATACTACAGCTCTCCCAGATAACTTTATTTCTGGTTCTTTTGGAAAATGTGAATCCTTTGCTTTTTCAAGACTCTGTATGGAATTTAGATGGAAGTATTTAAATCACAAATCCAGCAGCTTCTCTACATCATCTTGTTAACTGCAGATAAACAGCATCCAAATTTTGTTCAATTCATTCCCCAAAGTGTTTTGTATATAGACTTATAAGATTATTACTTCTCTACATTAATAGAATGAAGTCCTGACTTTATCTGCAGTGCCTATCGCTATGCCTGGGATTTGTTATTTGCTCTGTGAATGTTAGTGAAAGAGAAGGAAGGGAAGGGAAGGAGGAAGGAAAGGAGAGAGGGGCACATTCATAAGGGCCCCCAAAAAATCCATGCTAATAATAAAAGATCCTAGAGCTCATTTCCTCTATCACATACGTCACTAATGAATCTGTGAGAGGTTAGGAGTAACAGGAGTTGTCCCTGGCAGAGCTGAGTTAGAACACCAGCCTGAGTCACAGGCTCTTGCCCTGGAGGATGTTACCACTGGAGTTATAGAGACTGACAGGGAACAAGCACTGCTTTCCATTCAGTGGCTCAGCACACCTCTTCCTCCTTTTCCGCCACAAAGTCTGTGGGTTTTTCTCATTTCCCTTGCTTCACATTACTTCCTCATGTTTAAAATAGGTTTAGAACGTTCAACAAGCTATAAGCAATTTTTTTAAAAAAAAATAAGACATAGAGACATTAAGAGATGTCACAAATGTAGAGATATGGTGTTGGCTGTATTCTTCCAGCAGTGCTGTGAAGATGAGAAAAATGACATGTACTAATAGGACCTATGACACTAATGAGAGGGTCTGTTGCCATACAGCATCTTCAAATTCTCCCCAGGGTTCATTATGCCATGTTGATCATGTCATTTTTAGTAAATTCCAGAGTGACTCATTCCTGGCTGGCAGGTAAGTGCACTTACAGTTACATCACCTCTTAAGCTCTGTCAGTGAACTTGTCAGAAAATAAAACAGAGCATCCTTATTAGGAAAACATAAAGGTCCAAACTTTCCAGTTTTTTGTCTTAGAATTTTAAAATTTCCTGTATGCTCTCTGTTAAAATATTACTTTTCAAGCATGCTTTACAGAAAAAAAAAAATCATCATTGTAGTTTCACACAAAGATTATATTATCTTTTTCTTATCCTGAAAATTTTTTTTACTTTAGTTTCAGTAATGTCCAAAAAACCTAGAGATGCTCTTAAAAGATATTGATATTTTTATTTATTTGTTTATATACAGAAAGGAAATTAAATTTCTATTTTCCTAAGCAGAAAACAGTAATTGTCTGTAGCTGGACAAAACTGCTTTGATAATGTCTCTGATAAAATAAAGTTTGCAATTGTGTGTTTATATATAATTAGATAATTGTGTATTTTTCCCAAAGATGATGTCTTTATTTTACATTAGTGACCCGGTGCACGGATTCGTGCACATTGAAAGGAAATTCATTAGAAGGTGGCGGTGGGGCTGGACTGGGCGAGATGGGTTAGACACGCCCTGGGGTCAACCTCCAGCAGTCCCTCCCTGGCCGGCCACACCTGCGGGGTGCCGGGCTCACAGGGTGTCTGTGGAATGAGCTGGGTCCCTCCAGCAGGTGGGGTCCTTCAGCCTGTCCTGTGGGGATCAGTTAGAAACCGGCTCTCTGACATCCCCCAAGGGGTCCCAGAGTGCTAGAGGGCACTCTGCAAAGTTGCTGTCATACAGGGTATGGAACACAAATGCAAGTGTGCAGTAAACCAGATTTGGGGCCGACAGTACCCCAGCAACATAACCCACAGTCGAAGGTGGAATCGCGCAGCCCTGCAAGGAATCGGGCTCCCTCCTCTCTGGTTCTGGGGTGCATCACCCAAGAACCGCCAAGTCACTGCAGCTCGGAAGCTCCTGGCATTGAGCATCTGCCCCCTGGTGGTCAGTGAGCATCATAGCTACCGGTCAGACAGACACAGTCTTTTATATATAGAGATTGCTTTCATAAAATTATGATTCAGCATGTAGAACTGTTTTTCAATCATAAATGTTATACTTTTTTAAAAAAATAGAAAATTTTTCTTGTTGGCAATCAGGTGATTTGGGTAAATTTCTTAAGCAATCTGTGGCTGTCATCTGTTGAGCTTTTTCTTTACCTGCCAGAAAGAAGTGTTTTCCACACACCCATGGTCACAAATTCTCTCTTGGAGGAACTTGGAATTGGGATTAAGATATTATAGTTTACTTAGAGCTAATCTCTGGGAGGGACAGCTTCCACAGTCTTGGGAGTTTTGACTCAGCCATCTTGCCAAGTGGACAAGAGAAAGCCAATCAGCATAAAGAAAGAACCATGGGAATGTGGAAAAGACAGAGATGAAGAAAGGATGTGCACCATTCCCTGAGGTCCTGACCACTTCCCAATTCCTGTATGCCAACCCAAAGCCATTCTGCACGCCTTGATTTTCTGAGACAATTTATATTTATTCAAAGTTACCCATTTTCATTTTGTTTGGCTTTGCATTGCATTCCTGCATAAGCTTTTTCAAGTGGGTTTCGGCTACTTGTAAATAGAGTCTCAATGGTTGTTGTGGGTGGGAGTGATATCTGTGTTTATGTGTGCAAATAAGAATGCGTATGGATGAAGCTTTTCCTCATTTTTAAATAAAGTTGACTGTGAAAAACGAGGCTCTAGTAGAATGGGACAAACTGCAGATTAATAGGACCATGGGTATCCATCAGGTTGCACCCCTCAGGGAAGGTGCCTTCAGAAGTCCATGGCGAGAAATCTAGCAGAATAGAACATTTAATCAGGGAGGTTTTACAAATGGTTCATGAGACCACAGAAAGATATTCTGTCATATCATAACAGAGACCCTACCATGATGACTGAGATCTAGGGAAAACAATAGTATTTAAATACAGGCACTCGGACAGGGTCTGTTAAGACAGAAAGTTATGTGCTCAAGTACTGTAATCCAGTAATTCTCAAGCAGAGGTGATTTTGCCCGCCCCCGGGGAACATTGGGCAATATCTGGAAACCTTGTTGATTGTTACAACTGGAGTAGGGGTTTGTTAGTGACATCTAGTGGACAGAGCCATGGATACCTCCAAACACCCTGAATTGCAAGGAGCAGCCCCGCTACAATAAGGAATGAGCTGATTCACCAAAGAACTTAGATGAATACATGCATAGGCCATGGGCACATACAGTGAAGGCCTGGGGCAGTGGGAGTCAAACTGAAGGGGGCAAAGGGGGAAAATGGGGGACATCAGTAAAACTGTCAACAATAAATTAGCTGGCCCAAATGTCAATAGTGCTGAGGTTGAGAACCTCTGTTTAACCCATAAAGCTCAAAGTGGAATCTTTAGATACTTCATAGCACATCTCCAAACTCCAGCTTTGGAGTTTTAATGGTTTTCGTCCATGGAGTTCAATTAATTTCAGAAAACGAATAGAGGTTGTGGGGTGAGGAGCTCATCCTTGATTGAGTTAAGGTCCACTTCCCAACTGGCATAGTCAGCCACTGTAGCTATTTTCATATGCTATTTTTCTTAGCGTATCCCTAGCCTGCGCATGTAGCACCCAATATAACTGCGTCTCAGCAACGCAGAGGCTTGCCAGTACTGAGGTTCTTGGAGGCTTTAAGCAATTCTCTCATGACACCCTGAGCCACAATACAGAATAGGCCTGTATTCTGATTCAATAGGACTGAATCACTTCTGTGATTCATCCACCCTGTCTCTGCGTTAGTCCTCGGC
Organism: Myotis brandtii; assembly: GCF_000412655.1. NCBI lineage: Eukaryota > Metazoa > Chordata > Mammalia > Chiroptera > Vespertilionidae > Myotis > Myotis brandtii. The sequence continues at coordinate 44,312 of NW_005353920.1, forward strand.
CGACAGAGCTATTTATATTGCCCAAAGATTCTGAATGATGCTAATTGTCAGAGAAGTGCCCTGCCACACATTCACCCAAATACGGGAATTCAGCAATATTGTTCCATTGACTCTCCATGAAACATCATAAGAATACTTCTAGCTTTGACTCCAATACTCATTTAGTTTCCTTTTGCTGCTGTAACAAAATACCAAAACTTAATGGCTTTTTTATCTGACATTTATGGAGGTCAGAAATCTGACAATGGGTCTCACTGAGCTGTGTTCATTCCCAGGGCTCTAGGGGAGAAATTGCTTCCTTTCGTTTTCCAGTTTCTAGATGCTTGTCGTATTCATTGAGCAATGACCCCCTTCTGTCAGCAAAACCAGCACTGACCAATTGCGTGTTTCATCGAGATGCCATTTCTGTGTCTGACTCCTCTGTTTCTCTCTTCCTTAGGTAAAGAGCCTTGGTCCAGCAGGATAATACAGTTATTCTCCTGATCTTAAGGTCAGCCTTTGACCATGTGATGTAATATATTCTTCGATTCTGGGATTCTGGGGATTAGGGCATTGCCATCTTTGTGGGGGACAATTATTCTTTCTACCATACTCACTGAAAGACCATTTTACACATAAGTACACAAGGCTCATAGAGCTGTATTAGTCACAAAATTGAGTTTGGACATTTAAAATGAAATAAATTACATTAGGCACTTAAAAATAGTAAGTGTAATCTTGAAGCTTTAGAAGAGTATCATGAATCTTAGGGAATTGTAGGGAATTCATTTCTTAACACAGTCAATCTGGAATCTTCACAAAACAGTTATAATTATAATTTAGGAAAGAGGGAATTTCAGGAGAACATTACATTATTAACTATATCTTATAAACTGTTAATTATTATTACCATAAGATTAAGTATGTGATTTCTAATCTTATTAATCTCTTAATAAGTCACAAAATTCCTCTCCACATGCCAGCTCTCCACTCCTAAAAATGCAATTCTCTTTCAAAAGCTACAGAAGGTAACAATAACCGTTCTTCCTATATTGGGAACCAAATCAAAGCAAAGCAAGTAGAGGAGTGGGTGAATATTGCAATGTTGTAGGTGATCATTTATATCGACGATGAGATAATGTTTCAAAGATACTGACAAACTCAGGGCTACCGGTATCAACGATAAAGTAGATAGTTTTCTATATCTTAAAATTATCCCTTGCAATAAGTATGCTTTAGCCTTTGATCCACTTATTAACTTAGTAGTGATTTATAAGAAAGGGCACAGAAAATCACCTATTACTTCACACATCTTTAGGAGAAAAAAATAAAAATAACATAAAAGTAGATCAATAATGCATTTTTCAAGGATTTCCATCATATCCATTCTATACCGATAATTTCTTTATGAAAATATCACAGACACTGATGCACATAATGATGCCTCTAAATGGATAAAAGCATACTCTACCTATTATTTTTAATAAGTCAAGGAAATTGGCAGTGCATTATGCAATACTTACATCCTAAAATAATAAAACAATAATTGGGAGTAAAATAAAAACTCAAGCACTTGGAAAGATTTTTGTATGTCCACAATACTCAAGCTATTCTAGAAAATAAATGTCATAAAACAAGCAAACAAATCTTCCCTTAGGTACAAAAAGTTAATGAATTTAAATAATGACTTAAATATATAAAATAGGGTATATTACTGGTATAAGTAATTGTCAACTGAATAGTATAAAAAGTAAGGGGTATAAGCTGTGTGTTATTGAAAATAAATGCCATATACCTTAACTATCCTTCTATTTATATCTATACCTATACCTACACTAACACCTATACCTAAAATTATACCCATACCAGACCATACCAATAACCATACCTATACCTATACCTATACCTATACCTATACCTACACTAACACCTATACCTAAAATTATCCCCATACCAGACCATACCAATATCCATACCTATACCTATAACTATACCTATATCTATGCCTATACCTATACCTATACCTATACCTATAAAACTTACACCTACATTTACACATACATCTACACCTACATCTATGTCCAAATGCCTTTTGTTACACCTACATTTACACCTACATCTACACCTACATCTATGTCCAAATGCCTTTTGAGGTCCTGGAAGGCTAAAAACACAGCTACATTTCCTATATACCATACAATGCCCAACAGTTACTTGATCTCCATAAACAATGTTGTTTTTTGTTTACTGCATTCTGTGCAGTACTGAATATTAACATTATCAGACATAATAGAGTGAGTAAATGACAAAGAGGTCTAATACAAATTTTTTAACTCCATTGTTATCTAAGTCAGGAGTATTCTATATTTCAAGTTATGCTTCCCAACTTTATGTATCACACTGGTCCAGTTAAGCAACCTTGGCCCAGAGGAGCAGTACTGGTTCCTTAACTCAGCAATAATATTATAAGGAGGTTTTACAAAGCCCTTCATTAAGATTATAACCTCACCCACTGCGAGCTAACTGGTGTAAGAATTTAAAATATGTAGGCTATCTAAGTAAACTACACAAAAAGATCACCCAAATACTTTTTTTCAATTGCCAGTGCATTTTAAGTCCACAGAAACCTTAATAAAAGAAATGCTGGAATTATTTATCAAAGTTTCCCCTTTTAAGTAACAAGATAAATCATCTTTAGATGGCAATATAAAATTTCACTCTCAGGCACAGTAGCATGTGACCAATAGCCTTAAAACAGCAACTGGCTTTGCAATAACCAAAGAAAGAAACTACTGCGGCATGAATTCACATGATGAAACTGATTTGACATTCCTTTTTCCAGCATTTCTCACAACTTAAGATAAAATACACTCTACCCTGTTAAATGGAGAAAAATATATTTATTTTTTAAAAAATTTCAGTACATAGAAAATAAACATTTACTAGTATGATTCCCCTAAACTGGACTGTGCTAGCTCTGAGGTGACTGTGCTTGCTGCTCCTTGGTTTCTCTAGTCAGCACCCGTTTTGTGGAAACGGATGCATGGGGGAAGCTTCCTTAACTGAGTTCCTTTCATCAGAAGATTTCAAAAGCTCTTCTCATGGCTATTATTTACAGTCGCTGAATAAATGGGAGAACCGAGCCAATGGGAGGCTATAACCATTCTATAAATGCATTCCAAAGCGGTGAAATCTTGTTAAAATAAGTCAGGATGTAAAATGTATTTGGTGTCTCGCTCCATTCTAAGCCTAAAATCCATTTTTTAAAAATCAGCTTTCTCTGCTTTGAACCTTTTTCTTACATCCTAAGATTAGTACTGACCTTGCTTATTTGTTGAGATATAGGGAATCACTGGACCTTAATTTTTTTTTGACATATAGGCCAACTGATATACTACCCATGTGCACAAAAATGTGGGTGGGGCGTGTGTGACATAGGACACACTTTAGGGCAGCGATGGCGAACCTTTTGAGCTCGGCGTGCCAGCATTTTGAAAAACCCTAACTTAACTCTGGTGCCGTGTCACATATAGAAATTTTTTGATATTTGCAACCACAGTAAAACAAAGACTTATATTTTTGATATTTATTTTATATATTTAAATGCCATTTAACAAAGAAAAATCAACCAAAAAAAATGAGTTCGCGTGTCACCTCTGACAAGCGTGTCATAGGTTCGCCATCACTGCTCTAGACTGTAGCCCCGTCCTCGGGTTCCTGTGTGAATTTACGCCGCCAGTCGTTTTGGTGAATCACCGCACGGTTGCCATGGAACGGTGCTCCAGAGTTAAAATGCGGCCACGTTGACCCATTTCTGTGGTTCCCAGTTGTTCACTTTTTAAAGTTGTGCTTTAGTCTTTTGTTGGTTGCAAGACCCCCTTTCAGAAGCACATGGGGTGTGGGACGTCTGCATGTATTTGTTTAATGGCTAGTGGGTGGGGCTGGGGGACAGCGACAGTCCACAGCAGCTGCCTGCCTGACGGCGGGGACCAAGTCCTCGTCTCCTGGGAGTGCCTGCCTCGCCACCCCCCCTCCCCCTCCTTCCGTCTGTGTGGGTCCCCAGCACCTGCGCATTTCTGCTCCGTCCAAGTTCAGGCGAGGAGAAAGAATGGCCCTGGCAGCACAGAGATCCCCGGGGAGGGCAGCTTGCCCAGCAGCCCTGAAAGGAGGCGTCCATCCGGGAGGGGGCTGCCTGAGCCGCAGCAGCGGGTGGCAGGGGTTCCGCTCGGGGCCCTGCTCTCTCACATCCCCTGCAGCATCCAGAGTGCGGAGCACGGGCGGCCATCGTCAGCGTCCAGAAGGTCCTTCCTGCAGGTTCTCGCGGCTCGGGGTTTATTGAGTGTTAATTTGATGGCAGCTCCATTCCAGCCAGCGAGTGGGCGAGCTGTCCTCCTGGCTGGGGTTGGAGGTGTTCGCGGGGGCTCAGATTTAAGGGAGGAGATGAGTGAGTCCGTTTAAACCCTGAGTAACTGAGCGTGGCTGGGTGCTTTGGGCCATGTCGTTTATTAACCACTGTTCCACTTCTCAGTCAGACCTGATGGACTCGGGAGGCCTTCTACACACACACACACACACTCTCACACTCACACTCACTAACACACACACTCACACTCACACACACTCACACACACAC
>NW_005353920.1:49001-53580 GCF_000412655.1 Myotis brandtii
GAGGGTGGGGTGGGAACTGGGAGGAGGGGAGTTATGGGGGGAAAAAAGAGGAACAAATGTAATAATCTGAACAATAAAGATTTAAGAAAAAAAATCAGTTCACGTGTCACCTCTGACACTCGTATCATAGGTTTGCCATCACTGCTTTAGGGTATAAACTGTGCAGAGAAAAAAACACCAAGTCTTTATACTGAAAACTGATGGAAAAGGGCGTAGAGGACATTACTATTATGGTGAGAGGGTTAGAATAGCTAAAAAAGCAAGTCTATGACAAAATAATTTTGGACAGGAGGTACTAAGAGATAGATGAGAAGAGCTGAATACAAGAGGCAGAAACATGTGGCTAAAGATGGGGGAGGGGATGCAACTCTTAATAATTACAATTTTCTCACTAATGAAATATCTATGAAGGCTTTTCAGAATCATGGCTCCCACACCTGGGCTGTTTAGGTGAATCATCCAAATCACCTAAAGACCAGACATAAACTGATTCCTAATTGTGTGTTCCCTGGAGATTCTGATTTATTAGATCTGGCTTAGAGTCCAAACATCTGAACAGCATTTTTATATAGATTCTGGGGTGAATCTGAAGGTATAAATGCTTTAGAAGATCAAACCTTCCACCATGGCCAGGACCTAAGAAGCATATTTAAATGGGAGCAGTACACATTTTGCTAGCTCCTATCTACTAACATTGAGAAAAGCAATTTAAAACAAGAACTGAGGAAGGATAGGTCTAGTGAGGCATCAAAAGTCACACTCAAAGAGTTTTCTGGTGACAATATGCCTGTATAGTCTGTACCTTAAGATGCTATTCTGTTGTCTCACCTAGACTTTGCTCCCAGTTTTTTTCATGGTTTGAACCCATTGGATAGTGACCCCAATGTAGCCCAGTTGGAACATGGACGTTATCTGGAACCTTAGGCTGTCCTGTAAATCTGCCAACACTGCCAAGTTTGTCCTTAGCTTTACTTTCTGTTCATACTGACCTCACAGATCTAACAGGCCCAGCGAGGGAGGAAGTTCAGCCAAGGCTTTCCTCAGCATGGCCCCAGAATCAGCACAGGCCTTCTCTCACCTATATTCAGTGCCCAGTGATTTTGCTGAGGTTTATCTGAATCGAGTCCTTAATCATGTTAATGACATTCTATCCATGTTTTTCAAGAGTGATCTTTGCTCCGGAAGCAGAAACATTGATGTCCTAGTTAAGACGCACGTTCTCAGGCTGCATAACCTACTGGATTAGAATCTACGTGTGCAGGAGTCAGAAGTCTGCATTTTCAAACTAAGTTCTGCAGTCAATTTTCATGCACCTTCAAGTTTTAAAATCATTGGAAAACACAGTGATTGTTTAATTAACAAAGTATTTACATCATTAATAGATTCGATAAATAATAATTTAATGCCTTCCATATGCAGGCACTTGATAGGCTCTGGGAGTATAAAGATGGTTTGGAAAGAGCGTATTGCATTCCAGTAGAGAAGACAGAAAAGGCACTAGATGGTTGAAATAGAGCATGATAGGTGCTATGATAAATAAAGGGCTTATTTATGAAGGGTGGCTCCATTCACTTCTGGTGATTCTGGGAAGCTGTGGTTTGACAGCTATAACTGTGATAACACCAGTCTGTCTTATTGAAATGTCAGCTGTTTGCTGTTTACTCTGTACACTGAAAAAGATTCACAAAAGATTATTTTTAAATTTTCCCCTGAGACTCAGTGGTCTTTTTTATTGTACAACCCTTTTGCAATTAGATATTTATGGCATAATTGTTGATACAGAAACTTTTGTGTTCAGATGTAACTTAAAAAAAGACATTAAAACAGAAGAACCATGTTCAGACAGCCAAAATACTTTGACTTCTACTTTTGCTGCTGAGGTGTTTTAAGATAATATAATTGAGTTGTCAGTGTTTCATAGACAAAGCCTTATTGAAATTTTAATGTATAGAGTTAGCTAGGGATAAATTACCTATTAGCAAACCATATGTGAAAATTATGTGAAGAATCTACACTAATAAAAGAGAAATATGCAAATTGACCATACTTTTGCAACGCCCACCAGCCAATCAGGAGTATGCAAATTAACCCAACAAAGATGGCAGCTTAATTTGCATATGTAGGCGCCAAGTGGCCTGGGGCAGGACGCTTGCGTCGCCATGACGACAACTCAGGCTTTCTGCACTGCCCCAGCCACTCTGGGCCTCTGGGCAGCATGGGAAGGTGGAAAGGCGGCTCTGGTCTGGAAAGAAGGCGGTGCCAGCAGCCAGGGGAAGGAAGGCCCATTCTTGCATGAATCTTCGTGCATCGGGCCTCTAGTAACATTATAAAAACCAAATCTTTAAACTATGTATACATTTGCTGATAAGTTTTTCCAGATGTTTAGGTACATGACATTTTTGCAAATATGGAATATTTAACACTATATAAAGATTTTAAGTTTTTCTATTATAACACATAAATGACAGAACATCTAATATTTATTTTTAAAGAGAAACAGTAAAACCCAAGTTTTTTTTTTCAGTGCAGAAGCTCATGGTCATTTGCTCAATTAATATACTTTTTTTCCTTGAATTTAATATAAACTCCATGAATACACTATAGACACCACCCACAGACTCCACTGCATTGTTTGTGCTTCTACTCTTTGGTATGTATGGGCCAGACATGCCCTGGAGCCCTCCCGTGGCCCCTTTCAGGTTGGCCAACCTCTCGCGTCCCTCCCTGGCCCTGACTTTGCACCAGTAGGGTCCCTTGGCCTGGCTTGTGCCCTCTTGCAATCCGGGCTGAAGGACAACCTCCCACCCCCATGCACGGATTTTGTGCACCAGGCCTCTAGTATCCAATAAGTGGCATGAAACAATGGCATATCCACTACAATTTAAGTTAAAGTAGATATCAAGAGGATGTACATGCAAAGAGCTCAAAGAAAACTGACTTTAGGTAGAGTGATGAATACTGGCTTCATGGAGGGCAGAGAATTGAAGCAAACATTGGAACTGCCTTTTATTAAAGGTAACGAACAACAATGTTCATTATTTCCATCCGTTACTGAGTGCTTTCTATTGAACAGCCACTCCACTAAGTGCTGGGCTAAAAATACCTTATTTAATATCCCCACATTTGAGCTAGAAGTTATTCTCCTCATTTTATAGGTAAAGAAATTGCAGTTATTCTGCCCAGGCCACACAGCATTTCTGCAGAGCCAGAAAGCCAAACCAGTTCTCTCCGACTTAAATCCATATATTTCCTGCCACACTGCCCTCCCCCCTGCCCAAAAAACTAGACTAAATACAAACAAAGCCTGAGGAAAATGAAAGGATATTCAGACAATCTACTGGTCTTGGGCTATTTGTGTTATAATCTACTTAAAGAATCTGATTTAAAGCATGACATCATTTCTAGAAAAGTGCCCATAAACACATTAGCTGCAATTTTTTAGTTTATCTATGAATCAAAGATGAAATCTGATGAAAACTGTAGATCCTTGTCTCTTTTAATTATTGTCTATCAATCAGGACATCCTGTCTCTGGGATGCTGGACCTCAGGACAGGGGTCCCAGCAGAGGATGGTGTACAGGCAATATACTGAGGAAGGAACTCCTTCTGCAATAAGGTTTCTTTGCAATCTCAGGCCTTTATTCCCCTCTCTCCTCTTCAATCAGCATATCCCCAGGGCACCATTACCTCCTCCTTTATCTCCATTGCCCCCATCACTGAGATATGGACTCCATCCATGGGGCCTCTTCTAGCAGTTTCCTTGTTGTTTTCTTGCCACCAGTTTATGTTATATTCTGATTCATCCTCTTTAGTGCCTTAAAAGTACTTTCTTTTATAAACAATGTGCCACTCCCTTCCTTTGCTCACTTTTTACACTAATTACTGAACTTCCTAGCAAGGTATGAGCCATCCCACATCAAGGTGGGACTGAACCATACTTCTTTTTCATTTAAAAAATAAATGAAACAAACACCCAGTCATTATCTGTATGCAAATGTACTTGTTTCTTTTTTTTTATTTTTGCCTTTACTATTCATACATCTAGAGCTAGCCCAAATATTGTCTCCTCTGTGAAGCCTTCACCAACTTCCTCCAATTCCCTCATATAACCTGATGTTCAGGCACCTCTTGCAGCCACGTTTACGGAAGAGGATCTGCTATACGTCAGTATATTCTGCAAAGGTGCAAGGCTGAAGTTGTAGCTCATTGGTCTTTGTATTGCAGTCATTCAGCTCAGTTCCTGGAATATAGCAAGTGTTCAGTAAATAATATTTTTCAAAAGTAAGTGAAAATCATAGAATAATCATAGAATAGAAGTTTCATATTATTTCCAGAACAGTTCTCAATGTATCTTTCCTTCTAGTTTGTTTTAAAAAATTTACTAGTGTTCCTTTTCAATGATCACTTCTACCAGGTCAGTGCAATTATTATATTGTTAAAGGAAATATCTACACTAATAAAAGAGAAACATGGTAATTAGCGTACGACCGCTACCCTTTTCATTGGCTAATCAGTGAGTATATGCAAATTAACTGTCAGCCAAGATGGCGGTCGGCAGCCAGGCACTGAAGCGAACAGG
>NW_005353920.1:54341-62300 GCF_000412655.1 Myotis brandtii
CAACCTCCCTATCTGCCCTGCTCTGTTCGTGACAGGGGGAGGCGCCCCAACCCCCTGATCAGCCCTGCTCTGTGCGTGACAAGGGGTGGCGCCGCAACCTCCCCATCGACCCTGCCTTGAGTGTGACAGGGGGCGGTGCCCCAACCCCCCAATCGGCCCTACCCTGAGCGTGACTGAGGGTGGCATCGCAACCTCCCGATCCGCCCTGCTCTGTGCATGACGGGGCGGCGCCCCAACTCCCCAATCGGCCCTGCTCTGAGCCTGACCAGGGGCTGCACTTAGGGATTGGGCCTGCCCTCTGCCACCCGGGAGCAGGCCTAAGCCAGCAGGTCGTTATCTCCCGAGGGGTCCCAGACTGCGAGAGGGCACAGGCCGGGCTGGGGGACCTCCCCCTCCCCCGCCCCCCGAGTGCACAAATTTTTGTGCACCGGGCCTCTAGTACTTATATAAAAATATAATAAATTAAAATGTAATATATAAATATGTATTCAGAGACATTTATCCCTGTACTTGTATGCATTCAGAAAAATGAATAACTTTAATATCAGCTGGTTGAGATATAATGACTTGAAACATATTTGGAAGGCAAAAGAGAAAATAAAATATTTATATATACCTCAAAATGTTTTAAAACTGTTTAAACTCTTAGAAGCAGCAACGAGATGTTCAGAAATTTGTTTACAGTAAATAATTTATAAAAATATTTTTAAATAGGTAAAGACATGATATCTGAAATTTCTAATCAGCATGGTATTATAGAACAATATATAACCATATGGGGAAATGTTAATTATATATTAAGTAGACAATGAATGATAAAATTATATAGACACTAAGAATGACAGACACTTGACTAATATACACATTATAAAGTCCAGGAAGACATTAAATATATATATTGGAAAAGTAATTATAAAAATAAAATGTAAAAAAATCTTAGGAAATTAAAACATCAAATAATTTAAAATAGGGGTTAGCAATCATTCACATGCTTGATAATAAAATCAATTTAAGATCCCTAAAGTAGATGCTATGTTGCAGGGATCTATGGAAGTAAAGCCACTAAAATTTAATAGAAATCAGGTCATGCTTCATATTTTGCCTGAATTCAGATGAATAATTCAAAAAAAGGGGGAAAGAGTTCTAAAAGAACCTTTTTATTCCCTCCTATACATCATATTTTAAGGTAAAAATATACCTAACACTTTATAAGTGGAGGCACTATGGGCGAACAATGTATAATAAACACTGGGAAGATGTAAAAGTAGCCCCCATGCTTGTTGAAATATGTCTCTTTACATGTTCCAAAGCAAATCATGACAATTTTAATATGACTATTTACTTTTTAAATGAACATGTGCTAAAGGTTTATTCTACTCACTAGTAAATGAGGGAACCAGACAGATGTTAAAACTTATTCAAAAAGAAATTTATCAGGGATATTGAAATAAATATGCAAATGAAAGTCAACACTATTTTTTCAAGGGGTGGGGGATGATATATTTAGTTATTATTTTCCCAAGCATTGGGCATAGAATCGTGTGTGTGTATAAACTTTAATAAAAATATGCCCCATGTGCTATAAAATGATTATAGACATATGATAAATGTTGACTTTATGAGAGGTCCTTAGCTAACTTTAAATTATTAATATAAATGTAATCAGACCATTTTATTCATTCATTCTTTCATTAATTTTTTCATTCAACAACCTCTGAATAGGGGCCTAACATGCATGTCTCAATACTGTGCTAAACTCGCTAAGGACCAAGACACCTTTACTGCCCTCATGGATCTTGAATTCTAGCTGGTAAGCAGTGCCCAAGAAAATAAATGTATGTATTCGCAAGATATTATAAGCACTTATGGAGATAGGAGGGGAAAGGGTTAGAGAATTGAACTGTCTTGGACTTTAAAGTTTGAATTAGGCTGAGTTAATGGAAAAGAAAACCAGAATCCCAAAGGAGTCGCAATAGCAGAGGCATTGGAGGCGCAAAGGAGGTTTGGGATGGTAAGAGTGAAGGGTCCTTGCTTCTGGTTTTGTGTTGACCCTAGTGCTTAGGGAGATATCTATTTTCTAGATGACACTAGAAAATAAAAATGGGCAAAAGTGAACAGAATACACTAATGCATTTTCATTTCATCTCATGTAATGAAAAGCCAGAATTCTGTTTGTTTGCCACATAATATTTTTATTCCTTTGTTTGCTTATGTGGTAAGTAGGTAGGGAGGGAGACAGGCTAGCTGACTCTCCAGCTGATTGGTTGAGAAAAAGCATGCTTGGAAACATAATGACTAAAATGACAATAGGTAGGCCTGTTATCATAGGAGTAATGAAAGAGGCAAATAGTTTTTCATTCATTTAGTCTCTCAAGGGACTGAATGTTTTGGTGATTTAGTTGTTAAGGGTTCTGGGTTTGAGTAGTAAGAGTGTTTTGAAATTTTAAGTTGTATTAATATAACAATTATTGATGCAATTGTAATAAATCATGTTGATGTATCTAATTGAGGCATGTCATTAAGAGAAGATTTAGATTTACAATCTCTAACTTAAAAGGTTAGTGTTAATTAGCTTCTTAATTAAATTATAGTAATGAGAATGATCTTTTTTTGAAATATTTTAATGGGACTATTTCAAGGACAATTGGCATGAAACTATGATTAGATCTGCAAATTTCAGAGCATGGCCCATCATAAAAATCTGGTTGGGTGGATAGGTCAGGTGTTTGATTTAGGTGATCCAGAATGGCATCTGTTTTGAAACCTAGTGAGGTAATAGCTCATGAATGCAGTATATCTTCAGATGAAATTAATATGCAGACTGTTATCTCCATGGGTAGTACTACTCGGTTGTCAACCTCTAGGAGGCAGCACTCCCTGGTTTTAGATCAGATGAGGGAATTATGTACGAATCAAAGTTAAGGTCCCTATAGTCTATATATTCATAACTTCAGTGCCATAGGTGACCTATAGTTTTAATAGTTATATAGGGATTAATAGTTTCATCCATTAGATAAAGAATTCATAGGGAGGGTAGAGCAATTATAATTAAAATAATGGCTGGTAGAATTGGTTAGGTTGGTTCTGCTTCTGGTGCATCTATAGTACTTATATGAGTTAGGTTAGTAGTCAATATAAGTGAAATAATATATAGTGCAAGAGAGCTAATTATAAAAACAATTATTAGGCTATGATCATGGAGGTGTAACAGTTTTTCTATAATTGTTGATGTTGCATCTTGAAAACCTAGTTGAAATGGGTGTGCCATAAAGATATATAAGGGTTCCACCTATAATTTAACTCTGACAAAGTTATGTAAATTTTACTAATATTTTCTTTGTGGAGAAAGACATAATGGTGTGGCATTGGCGTGAAACCAATTTAAGGGTGTTCATTCCTTCCTTTCTTACTTAGGAATTACATATGGGGGTTCTTCAAATGTGTGACACCGTGGGGACACCCATGCAGTCATTTGAGGTTTGTTGTGGGTAATTCTACTACTAATACTTCTCGTTTACATGCAAATACTTCCGTATCATGAAAACTATAATTATAATAGCAGTTAGTGAAATGAGTGAGCCTACATATGATACAGTATTTCAAGTTATATAAGCATCTGGATAGTCAGAGTAGCATCCTGGTATTCCTGATAGGCCAAGAAGTGCTGGGGAGAAAACATTATATTAATGCCTACAAATACGACCAAGAAATAGATTTTTGCCCAGGTTTTGCTAATGTATAACCTGAGAATAATTGTAATCAGTGCACAAATCCGCCCATGATAGCAACTATTACTCCTATAGATAATACATAGTGAAAATGTGCTAGTACACAATATGTAACATGAAGAACAACACCTAGTGAGGAGTTGGCAAGGAGAATATCTGTTAGACCTCCAGCTATAAATAAACAGATAAAGCCTAGAGTTAGACATATAGCTGGAGATCATTTGATTAGTATTGCTAATCAGCCAAATACTTTTATTCTAGTTGGGATAGCAATAATTATAGTAGCTGATGTAAAACATGCTCATGTATCAACATCCATGCCTACTGTGAATATGTGGTGGGTTCAGACAATAAAATCCAGAAATCCAATGGCTATTGTAGCTCATACTACCCCTATATATCCAAAAGTCTCTTTTTTCCCCCTGAGAAATATGTGACAATGTGTGACATGATCCCAAATCTAGGAAGAATAAGGATATAAACTTCTGGGTGACCGAAAAATCAGAATAAGTGCTGATATAAGATCTCCACCTTCAGTAGGATAAAAAAAAATAGTATTTAAATTTCGGTCTGTTAATAGTACAATAATTCCAGCAGCTAAAACAGCGAGAGATAAAAGAAGTAAAACAGCTGTAATTAAAACTGATCATACAAATAATGGTGTCTGATACTGAGAAAGGGCTAATGGTTTTATGTTAGTAGTAGTGGTACACAACTGGCATGGCTCAGTGGTTGAGCATCAACCTATGAGGTCACAGTTCCATTCCTGGCCAGGATGCATGCTCAATTGCAGGATTGATCCCCGGTGTGGGGTGTGCAGGAGGCAGCTGATCAATGATTCTCTGTCATCATTGATGTTTCTATCTCTCTCTCCCTCTCCCTTCCTCTCTGGAATCAATAAAAAATATATTTAAAAAAATAATAGCGGCAATGCAATTAATTGCATTATAAAGGAAGTAAAGACCAGCTGGTGTGCAGTGTGGCTCAGTTTCATGCACTGAGAAGTCACTGGTTTGATTCCTGGTCAGGGCACATGCTTGGGTTGTGGGCGCATCCCATTTCTCTCTCTCTCCCCCCCCCCCCGCCCTCAAATCAATGAAAGCATATTAAAAATAAATAAAAGGAAAAGTTTTAGAGTATAGTGAGAACTTTGGAAGTTATATCAATTGAAACCATGATCTGAAAATGCTATAAAGGCATTCTCTACATGATGTCGTTTTCAGACAATATATTTACCTTTTGTAAACAAAGGTTTTCAAGCTCAGTGTAGTAAGAATGCAAATGCTTAAAAAACTGAAATTGGTTATTTTACCCTTAATAATGTTTCTCCAACTTAGAAGCATTTTAAAATTATCAAATCAGTGCCTTTTTAAAAATTTCTATTTCTGTATTTCTATTTTTCTAAAAACCACCTTAGTTTATTCAAAGTTTGTTCATATCAAATAAATAACAACCAAAACAGAAGCAATAGCTATAGAGTAGTTTGTACTTCCTTAAGACTCTTAATAATACAAATTATCAGAATGTAGGCCTGTGGACTGAAGGGTCCCGGGTTCGATTCTGGTCAAGGGCATGTACCTTGGTTGCGGGCACATCCCCAGTAGGGGGTATGCAGGAGGAAGCTGATTGATGTTTCTCTTTCATCAATGTTTCTAACCCTCTATCCCTCTCCCTTCCTCTCTGTAAAACATCAATAAAATATATTTTTAAAACGAATACAAATTATCAGAATATATGATTATTTAAGTAAATCAATCTAATAGAAATACTAAAACTACAACCTGAATTTGAACATCTAATTGCCATTCATTGGACTTTTGTCCTCAGTCACAAAGTAAATCTCTCTATATATAAAAGCCTAAGCATTGGCCGGTATCTCCGATACGCACTAACCACCAGGGGGCAGATGCTCCATGCAGGAGTGAAAAACCAAAGGCATGGAAACATGGAACAGACTGATGAATCTCAGAGAGAAGGGGGAAGGAGGAGGACAGGAAGAGATTAACCAAAGATCTTATATGCATACTACAGGCCCAGTGCACGGATTCGTGCACCGGTGGGGTCTCTCAGCCTGGCCTGTGAGGATCGGGCCAAAACTGGCTCTCTGACGTCCCCTGAGGGGTCCCATATTGTGAGGGCACAGGCCAGGCCAAGGGACCCCACCAATGCATGAATCCGTTCACTGAGCCTCTAGTAGATAAATAAAAGTTGAAATTTAGCTGTTAATTAACACATATTAACGAAATTAAGGTGCACTGTTAAACTTAGCAAAATGTAGAATCAACTTAAAATACAATTATAAGTTTAGAGCTTACTTTGGAAGCATAATAATACAGTAGAAAAAAAATCACATACTTTATAATTTCTAGCTTTTTATTCTATATGTTGTAGTTGTGGTCAAAAGATCTTAAATATATCAGTAAAAAGAGGAAAGAAGTACCAACTACTTACCAGATAAGTGGAGAATCTATTTTAAAAAGTAGCCATACATACTTGGACTTTAATAATAACTTTATATATGTTTTACACTATATTAAAATAACATTCCTACTTTGGTGAATGAGTTTAATGAGAGATTTCAAACTGAACTTGAATGTTGCTAATATTAGCAGTTTAAATGGGTACTCGTCAATTGGCTATCAATGTCATCATAGTGCAAAGTTAAGGTAATACTATTTCATTATTTGTTCTATGGGAAATGAAATGTGTATATAGATATAATGCCTTCATTCCTAGGAACATGTAGATAAACTAGAAAAAGAAATCAGTTAATGCAGGAACAACTCAGGAAGATTAACTTAAAGAAAACTGAAAATAATTAAATGTGGGTAACTTGGCTTTCCAAAGCCTTGAGAGACATATTAAATAGTAATGAAAGAAGACAGTAAAGTGATTTAACAAGACAAATCATTCAGTAAAATAATAACAACAAAAGGGCACAGGTGGCTGGTCTTGTTGTATAATATGGTCATGATGTCCTGTGGTGTGTCAGGCATGAACTTTGAGGATTCTTGCTTTTGACATTTAATGTTACTATGACCAATGACTCACATTTGTTAAATACACATGCATCATTTAGAATGTTACATTAGAACACACACACACACACACACACACACATACACACACAAGCTAAATGAAACTCAAGAGTACTGAACACTTATCTTCTAATTAACTGAGTTGGCTCTAAGTTGCACTGTTTTCTGATGTTAGCAAACACTCACAAATAATAATCATTCTATTCCATTAAAAATACAAGGCCAGTTAAAAATATAAATTCAGACCAGTTGAAATCACAGGATAAATTTTTATTATTAATGTTAACAATATAACTATTATACCCAGTCCAAAGAGTAAATCATTTGTAGTTGTTCCAGGCTAGGTCAGCAGGGTGCTATGAACGTTTAGCACAAAATCTGCTTCTTGACCCTGAGGATATAAATCAGGAAACTATTAGCTGAGGCACACCAGTTGAGTCTGTAAAGCTCTATTCAGTCTCACATAATGTCCTTAACAATTGGGAGGAAAACCAATTGATCTTATGATTAACGTGACCAACACAGAATGTACATTTGGGTCAAAGAGTTAATACTGGGCTTGACAATGACTAATTTAGCTATCTACATGGATCAAATTAAGCAAGTAATTGCCAGCATGTGGCCAGATCAGACTGTCGATTTGTACCTATTAATCTGACTTTATTTGGAAGGTCAGCTATTAAACTTCTGTAATCTATTTACCTCAATATGTGGCTAAACTTCTGGGATTTCTGCTGTTGGAAGTTCTAAGTGAATATAAAAGGTTGCCCCAAGTAAAATAGGAAGTTTACTTAGATGGAAGAGTAAAAATTTGAGTGACTACAGTGAGGGAGAAAAAAATGTAATTTCTATGTCATTGAAAAATTACTTAAGAGTTAAAGGCAAAATTTTTTCAATGATTTTTTTCAGTGCTAATTAGATAGAAGGTACAAATATTTAATGGTGCTCTCTCTGAGCCTGGTATTGTGCTAGGCAATTAACATATTGGTATCTGATTTATTTCTTCTAACAAGTGTGATAGCTAAATACTACTATTATCCATATATATATATTCATATATAACATATACATTATCTACACTAATAAAAGAGAAACATGGAAATTGGCGTACGACCGCTACCCTTTTCATTGGCTAATCAGTGAGTATATGCAAATTAACTGTCAGCCAAGATGGTGGCCGGCACCCAGGCACC
>NW_005353920.1:62788-101696 GCF_000412655.1 Myotis brandtii
GCTCTGTGTGTGACAGGGTGCAGCGCCCCAACCCCCTGATCCGCCCTGCTCTGTGCATGACAGGGGGCAGTGCCCAACCCCCTGATTGGCCCTGCTCTGTGCGTGACAGGGGGTGGCGCCGCAACCTCCCCATCGACCCTGCCTTGAGTGTGACAGGGGACGGTGCCCCAACCCCCCCAATCGGCCCTACCCTGAGCGTGACTGAGGGTGGCATCGCAACCTCCCGATCCGCCCTGCTCTGTGCATGACGGGGCGGCGCCCCAACTCCCCAATCGGCCCTGCTCTGAGCCTGACCAGGGGCTGCACTTAGGGATTGGGCCTGCCCTCTGCCACCCAGGAGCAGGCCTAAGCCAGCAGGTCGTTATCTCCCGAGGGGTCCCAGACTGCGAGAGGGCACAGGCTGGGCTGGGGAAACCCCCTCCCCCCGCCCCCCGGAGTGCACAAATTTTTGTGCACCGGGCCTCTAGTATATTATATACTTACTTAATATATTCTGACTAAGGTTCACAGAAATGGACTATTTTGCAAGGTTACATAGTAAGTGCCATTAGAACAAAATGAACTCAAGTCCATAAATGAAAAATATCTGGGTATTTTGGACAGTTAGAAAAAACAAAAGAAGAGAACTTGGCGCTATCAAACTGCCTTATTAACTTTCATTTTTTCATACTGAATGTCAAACATTCCCATTGCAGTATTTGGAGAAAAAAGGTAAAAGCAATATACTATGATAATAAATATGTTAATTTACATATCTACACTGATAAAAGAGAAACATGGTAATTAGCGTACGACCGCTACCCTTCCCATTGGCTAATCAGCATATCCTTATGCAAATTAACTGTCAGCAAAGATGGCGGCCGGCAGCCAGGCAGCTGGAAGCGAACATGAGGCTTGCTTGCTCCAGTGACTGCAGACTCCAAAGTTCCCCGCCTGACTTGCCAGTCTCTGAGTTGCAACTCTAAGCAACTATGTACTATGTTGCAAATGTAGGAGCTAAACAAAACCCCAGAAACCAGCTTTCAGCCTGCCGGGATCTCAGAGCTGAAGTTATACATTGTTTCGATTATAGAACGGCAAACAAACCAGATACGAAGCCTCAGAGCTAGAGCCAGAGCTAAAGCTGGCCCAGAATAAAATAAAAAAAGAGAAAAAAAAGGAGCGGTTGGGAGCTTCAGTCAACAACCGCCAGCCTGAAAGCAGCCCTCAGCCCCTCACCCAGACTGGCCAGGCACCCCAGTGGGGACCCCCACCCTGAAGGGGGTGTGACCAGCTGCAAACAGCCATCATCCCCTCATCCAGGCTGGCCAGGCACCCCAGTGGGGACCCCCACCCTGAAGGGGGTGTGACCAGCTGCAAACAGCCATCATCCCCTCATCCAGGCTGGCCAGGCACCCCAGTGGGGACCCCCACCCTGAAGGGGGTGTGACCAGCTGCAAACAGCCATCATCCCCTCATCCAGGCTGGCCAGGCACCCCAGTGGGGACCCCCACCCTGAAGGGGGTGTGACCAGCTGCAAACAGCCATCATCCCCTCATCCAGGCTGGCCAGGCACCCCAGTGGGGACCCCCACCCTGAAGGGGGTGTGACCAGCTGCAAACAGCCATCATCCCCTCATCCAGGCTGGCCAGGCACCCCAGTGGGGACCCCCACCCTGAAGCACCGGGCCTCTAGTTAAATAATATTTGTTTTAAATATATATTCTTACTACTTGACTCTTTATAGCGCAAGGAATTCTGGTAAGTAGTTAGGAATAATACTATATCCCTAAGTTCTGTGATATTGGTATCTGCCAATTTTAGCATCCTAAATACAGTAGTTATGTTAGATGAGAACCATCAGCTCTGTGCCTATGAACTAACTGCTTATAACACGATCAATTCAGGAGTAAGAATGGTGCTCAGGATACTTCTGAGAGAAATTCAAACAGCCAAAGATTCACTCCTCTAAGGAAACCAGTGTGGAAGTGGGTAATATTTTTCCATAAAATGTCACTGAGGACAAGTTAGTAAATATGAAGACAAAATTACTCAGAACATTCAAATAATGAATCTGGAAATGAACTATTATAGGTCTGGTTTTGAAGAAGATTGAGGTTTTTATTTTTATAAGAGGAGAATAACCTCTTAAAGATTTTCTCTTTTAAAACATTGTATTTGCCATAATCAGTTTTTTGATATTTGATATATTAGATATAGGATATTTGGATGCATTTGGATGAATATGGAAGAAACTAATCCATATAAATTTTTTCTTTCAATTTATTATTTTATTTTTTCCATTCCCTTTTATCCCCTCTATCCCTCTATGCCCTCTTCCACCTCCACCGAACCACCCCCCACAGTCTCCACACTGTTGTCCATGTCCATGAGCTCTCTCTCTCTTTTTTTCTTAAATTGTAAATTTGAATTATCCAGAGAATGATACATAACTATTATTGAATAAGTTAAAAATGAAGAAAAATATACTTATTTATTGATGAACAAAATGAAGAAAACGAAAAAATTCCCTCTTTGGGTATGTTAGTTAATAATGTATCTTAAATGTACATATGTAATATTTAAGGGAAAGTGTATAGCATAGGGATTACATTGAATCTCATCCAGTTCTACTTTGCAAAAACTGTGTGAACTTACCTCAATTACCTGAGCTCTCTAAGACTCAGTTTACTTTTGTGTAAAACAGGAATTATGTCTATATTTCTCTCATAAAGTTACTGAGAGGATTAAATTATATAAAATATGCAAGTGTCAACCACATACCATACCACTGGCATTTGGTAAGTTCTCCACAAGTGATGGAAATCGTCATGGTGATCAGAATCATCACCATAAATGTACCCTTATAAACAGAGAGTATGTCATTTTTGATCTCCAATTATGTCTTATGCACTTTATATTTCTGTTAGTAGCTAGTATAAGATCTTATATCTATGAAGCCAAGTAAAATAAAATAAAACAGAAAGTATTTGATTTGACAAATTACTAACATGTGCTCATTTTCCCCTCATTAGTTAATTTAACCTTAAAGACTCTCATAGGAAATAACCATTCCCATCCATTTATCCAATAAGGACAATGAACATGAATTTATGCTGACATAAAAAGTCCAAATCAGCTCTCTTTCCTTAATAGCTGACCAAGGGAATTTCTCATGATCCAAATTCTTGAACTGAAACTTGAGAAATACCCAGGACTTTGAATAAAGGCTTTAAGAAGGCTCTATATAAATGCCTCAACAAACCAGGATAGGCTTGAACTGTTTCTATGCTGCATAAATATATTTAAACATAGATTATACTAAATACCCCTTATGCTTATAATTGTTATAAACTTAAAATAACTAAAATGCTACACTTTCCAGCAAAACTGCAAAACCCATCAAAATCAGTTTGACATTTTGAATTAAATTAACAACTTAAGTTAATATGAAGAATGATTTTAAAATGAAATAATTTTTATCAACTTGGCATGTAAGTAACTACTAAATAATGGACTTCTTAAATTCAGCAAGCTCATCTTCTGGAACATGCTATGTGAACAACCTTCTCCCATCACTTTCCCTATTGGACAATGTAAAATCTTCATTCTGCTGTGTTCAGTAAAGTCCGTTGGGCTCTCTTTAATAAAAATTCATTATTTATATATTGTCTACTTTTATTCTTTTCTCAGTAGCCATAGACAATTAAACAGTACAACAGGGTAATAAAATGCTTATACATTCAAGTTCTAAAGCAGGAAATAAAATAAAATTCTGGTAGCAGAATACACATATGTATAATCAATAAGAGATTAATATTAATATTAATTTATTACACATGTATAGTCAATAAGAGATTAATATTAATTAACTAACATTAATTAATATTAATTTAATATTAATTTATAGTTATCATAAAAAAGATATCACTCATACCAAATACACATAATACTCACATCTCTGAATAGACCCATGGAGGCCCAGATGAGCAGCTTGATTCCAGTTCACGTGGACTGGTTTCTAATGCAGAATTTTCACTGGGGTGTGATTCTTGCTCAGTTAGTTCCCCTGGACTTAAATCTTCCCAACTGCCCTTTTATTTCTAAACTTCCTGGCTTGGGACTCTAAATCTGGTTCCCTTTTGCTTCCTCCCTAAAACAACAAACAGGTTCCACCCACACTCCACCCTTACTCCAGCCTGAGTCAGAGCCCCAGGCTCGGGCTTGATGAGAATGGGAGGTTCCTGCACACATTCATTTGCCCAGCAGGTCCTAATTGGGCATCTGCTTTTTCAGTACCCACCTTGGCACCAGGGAGAGAACAATGAATTATGCAGATACTGTGGGGCCAAAACCTCTCCTACTAGACTCTTCATTTGCACCAGCAGGTACATTTCATTGATTACAGAGAACTTTACAAAACTGAATTTAAAAACTGGCTTTATGATTGTCTAACCACTATGCTGTACACCTGAAAATAATACAAAATAATAGTGAATATAAACTGCAATTGAAAAAATTATATTGTAAAAATTGGCTTTTAGTCAGTTACATAAAAATACTTTCCTTGGAGCAGGGGTTAATTTCTACATCACCAAAAAATTTTCTACATCAGTGATAATTTAAAATAGATATCAGATGCTTTAAATTTCCATTTTTCCCCACAATTAATTAGTAAACATGCAAACTATAACACAATCTATAAAAAATTAAATATATCAGAACTTTAAAAATAGAAACACATTTATAATAATCTTCTATGGAAAGCGGGCAACAGCCAGGCAATAGCCAGTCTATACATATTAGAATTTTAGCCTATAATGCTTCTATACCTTCTTTGAATATATAAATATACAGTGATGACTACTATCCATTTGTAATGATGATCAAGAAACTACAATTTTCATTAATGATAATAATAATATTTATAAAACTAGTAATCTATTATCACCAGCATCCTACTAAGATTGGATAGGGCACAGGTTCAAAACAGGTGTATTTTTGCATCACAATATTAAAATAAATAGAAGTTTCATTCCTCACTGAAGAAATAAACCCATAAATCCTTGCCTGGCTGGGAGGCTCGGTTAGTTGGAGCATTGCCCTGTGCACCAAAAATGTTTTGGGTTCGATAACTGGTCAGGGCGTGTACAGGGGAGAGATCGCTCTCTCTCTCTCTCTCAATCTCTCCTTCCCTTTCCCTTCTTCTCTCTTTAAAATCATTAAAAACATATCCTCAAGTGAGGATTAAAAAACAAAAGGAAATTCTCAAATGTTAAGAAATAAAGTTAACAGAGATTATCCATTTAGTCCAAACATCTGGATGTTTTGAAGAATTACTTTCTTAATCAATTTATAAACTACAATTTGGATTTCATGCTTCTTTCTTAATAGCTTCCATAATGAGAAAACACAGGGGTATAGATAGCAATGTGGAATAACAGGTGCTTAGCAATTTACTGTAAAAGTCCCTATTTGGATTATGCAAGGACATATAGGAAAAAATGTAAGTCACTCAAATGTAAAAATGATTTAAAAATAATTATTCTTTATTAAAGTAGTTATTGGAAAACATAATTATAAGTTTTGCCATTTTTTGCTATTTTTTGAGTCTTTACTTCCCTTAATAGGCAAAATTAAGTTACATAAACTTTGACTTATACCAAAATATTTTGACAATAATTTGGAAAACCTCATAAATAACATGCATTTCAAATAAACATCACAAGTATATTCATTCAGTATGTCCTTAAATTATTGCTATAACAAATACTTAGTGAGAGTTCGTTGCTATATGGCAGACACTGTTTTAGCTGCTGGAAAGTTAGTAGTACTCAAAACATACTAAATGTCCCTATATTCAAGGAGCTTTTATTCTGTTGGGGGAAGAGAGAAGATAAACAAAATAACAAATAAAAAATATGGTACTTTAGACAGTGATGAGTGCCCAGAAGTAAAATAAAACAAGTGGTGATGGTGATTTAGTTAAAATGGACTCACTGAAAAAAAAAATTACGTTGACCGAAGACCTGAGGTTGGTGAAGACGGAAACATTCTTCCATTCGTACCATACTTTGATTGCAGATACTTACTAAATTAATGTTAATATTTTAACATTTTATCCACCATTTCCTTCAAGAAACTTTCTGGAGAGTAGCTTTCACATAAAGCATGCTAAGACAATAAAGAAGGACAGAGAATAATAAAATGTGTCATACAACATAGGAATCTGTGAAACTGTCAGCATTTTGTCAGGAGAATATACAGGTAAATTATCTTTAGTTCTTAGGTTAAAATAAAATCAGAAAAGGCTGATGGAGACTCAGATCTCTTGCCTACCTGCCTACGCTGGAGGGGCGGGGAGGGCTCAGCAAAGGAACAGCGGCCTGGCCAGCACTTCTGTCTGGGAGAATGCTGCCCGCCCCCCAAAAACTGATGCCAGACTCTGCAGTTCCTCTGCTCATGATCCTGGAACCTTTGGAGCCACCACCCCAGCACTGGAACTCAGAGTTCATCTGAGATTGAGAGCTTTTTTTGGGGGGGGGGGGGGGGGGGTTACGCAGGATCTTACCATGTCAATCAATGGTATTGAAGAGCAAATTTAAAACAGCATGATAAGTTGTGAAAAAGATTGCCACAGATAGGCCTGTGAGAACTTTCCTTCTTCGTGAACAAGCAGTTTGGTAAAAGCCAATTTCCAGTGGGCATATTCACTGTGGTCTTTATGGGGAGAAAGTATTCAATTCCAGAAATATTTTTGCCATCAATAAACTCACTTTAATGGGGGGATGGGGGGGTGAGAAATACAGAATTCTATAAAGATTGTTGAATCCCTAAATATAGAAGAAAGGGATGTCTTCACTCTAACTCTTAGCTTTTCAAGAAGTATTGCTAATTGATGACCAAAGAATAATTGGAACTGAATTTAGGCTTTGCATTTGGACCCTTTGCATAAACCTGCTCAGGGCCACATCCTGTGGTCCGCAATCAATCCTGAAATACTTGTTTGACTTCCAGGGTAACCCTGTGCTCTGAAAAGCCATTGAGAAGAGAGAGGCAAGGAGGTGGCAAACAGCCAAGGAGAAAGATGTTGGCAGGAGAAACTACTAACCTTAGGCTGCATTAATTACCCAAGATCATTTATCACAGACCTCACCGATGGATGTGGAATAAATATAAAAGTAAATATGACTTTCATTCTTGAGAAACACCTTCTTATGCTGAAATACTCTAGCGTCTCTTGCCAGGTGAAATCAGAGTGTGATGACTATCTTGGTAAACAATGTACAAATGCTTTCTACTTTGTCTGTCCTCCCATCAAGCTTACATTTTAATGGCTGTGTCTCCAGGCAGACTCCTGAGGCTAGACAGAAAGAGGCTAGACAGAAAAGGTGAGCCTTGCGCTGAATTCTTTAGATCAATACAAAGAAGTGTCAAACTAAAAATAATGTGTGCTGAGTCTTAGAATACAAAGAAGCCTGGATGGAATCGGTATCATCAGGTGGCCACTGCACTCATTTCTAGTTAGACTGAAAATAACTTTGCTGGAATGAAAATAGCTCTAGATAGGACATTGGAAACCAGAGCATAAGCCAACTGAGCTTTCATCGTAAAGCCCAGCTGGCTTGGCTCAGTGGTTGAGCGTCGACCTAGGAACTAGGAGGTCAGGGTTCGATTCCTAGTCAGGGCACATGCCCGGGTTGCAGGCTCGATTCCCAGTGTGGGGTGTGCAGGAGGCAGTCTATCAATGATTATCTCTCATCATTAATGTTTCTATCGCTCTCTCCCTTTCCCCTCCTCTCTGAAATCAATATATATATATAAAATGGAGAAACATATGAAAACACTCACATATGACAGATAAAATGATAGACAGTTTTCTTTCCCCAAAACCTTCTATGTAGACTGACTAGAAATGGTTCCAGTTCAGCTATTTCTAGAACATTAATGAAAAAAACAGATCCTTTGGAACTGTGAATTTTTTGCTGCCTAAGTTATTGCCTTTGATGGCTGTTTTACTGACTTAAGAATATGGAAGAATTGAGTCATCTTATTTCTATGCCAAATTAGAAGTCACATTTGCTGCTTTTCAGCATTCATCTCTTTGCTAATCCTCCTTATGTTGGGGGTAAATGTGATTGGTGATGGCTTGAATGTTTTAAAAGTTGGAAAATTCATTCATTCAACCAACATTTAGTAATCACCTACTTCAAAGACAGTTTTTACTATTGTATTTTATGGAGGTTCCCCCCCCCTTTGTTTGTTGTTGTTTCTTGCTGTTGTTTTTGGCCAGGCCATGAGCTAGGCATGTATGCAGATACACAAGGGATTCCTGCATTGGGGAAAGTCAATGTTACAAAGTGATAGGATCCAAGCTTTAAACGAAGTTCTGTATAGTTGACTTCATTTACACAAAGGAAAAATAGACAAAGGTATGGAAGACTGCAAGTTTTCACTAAATACTCATCCTTTCTTTCTTCTATAAGATACGGTGTGGGCTAGGCTTAAGGCCCCTTGCTTAAGACTACAATATCAGCCTTCTTTGCAGCTAGTTATGGCCAGCTGGTTAAGCTGTAACTAGCTGCATGTGAGTGGCAGTAATATGAGCCACATCTAAATTCTGCTCTCAAAATGGCTGAGAGTCTAATTTTCAATCAAAGTTTCACTTAGCCTGTAACTTATATCCTGTCTAATATCTTTCAGGTATGAAAATCTAAGTTCTAAAAAGATTATGTGTGATGGTGTAAAAGAGATTTAGATCCAAGTTATCCAGTGGATATGATTTGTAAAGGTATGATGTTTCAAGTAGTATGTAGTATGCTACATAATAATGACAGTAGTGCCACAAAAATTCACTTTAAAATTATAGAATGTATTATTCAGGTATAGACGTTTCAGATGTCTGCTGAAAGGATGTGCCATAGATGGAGGGAGGGAGAATAGTTTGTGCTGAAGGATTTGGTAGTGACTAATACTGTAACACCATTTACATATGAACTTCCTTGACAGGCTTTGACTTTTCTTCCTATTTATACTAATTTAGAGAAGTTATCAGTGGTTATATAACAGAGAAGGCAGAATGCAATATGTACAAATTTTGTTACATTTCATCGTATGTATTTTAATCAGATTGGTAATGTAGATATGTCTTAGCTCACTAATATAGCCTCATGTGCATATAAGCAAGCACATGACTACGATGATCTGGAGTATAAGATGAAGGATGAAGTGCACTTTGCCTTCTTAATAATTAAATCTTATTTAATACTGACAGAGAATGTCCCATAAAGTTTTGCATTCTAATTTTTTCTTCTCAGTTGAGATATATAGGGATAATACGATATACATATGTGTGCTACATGCGTGAGCATATCTATATAATAAAAGCCTAAGCGTCCATTATGGCAGAATGACCAGAACGGCCAATTGCTATGATGTGCACTGACCACCAGGGGGCACATGCTCAACACAGGAGCTGCCCCCTGGTGGTCAGTGTGCTCCCACAGGGGAGCGCCACTCAACCAAAAGCCAGGCTCACAGCTGGCGAGCTCAGCAGCGGTGGCGGGAGCCTCTCCCGCCTCCATGGCAGCACTAAGGAGTAGCAAGCCGAGCGATAAGGAGCAGCGAGCAGGCAGGCGGTAAGGAGCGAGGACTCCCAGACTGCTAGAGGGATGTCTGACTGCCGGTTTTGGCCTGATCCCCATGGGAAGCAGGCTTAAACCAGCAGGCGGACATCCCCTGAGGGGGTCCTGGTCATCCCCTGAAGGGTCCCTACTGCAAGAGGGTGCAGGCTGGGCTGAGGGACCCCCTTACCCAGTGCACAAATTTTGTGCACTGGGCCTCTAAAATATATATATATATATATGGCTAATATGCAAAGTGTCCCCTTGGGAGTTCAACCCGAAGTTAGAGGCCTGGTGCATAAAAATTCATGCACTGGAGAGGGGAGTCCCTCAGTCCAGCCTGCCCCCTCTCACAGTCCAGGAGCCCTCAGGGGCAGGAGGCAACCGGGCGATCAGGGGAAGGCAATGACTCCATCACACCTCTGCTGCTGCCACTGCCAGCAGCACAAGCCTCGGCTGGCCCTGGTTACCTGAGCCTCGGGCAGCCCTGGGCTGCTGGGCGGTCGCCATCTGAGGCTTGCCTGTGCCTTGGGCCAGCCCTGGGTGGCTGGGGAGCTGAGGGGACTGGGGGACTCTGGAGGCAGGCATGTGGAGTGTCCGAGCCTGCCTGGGGGTGGGCCTGGCCTTGCCGTGCGCCTGCCACTCCAGCAGTGCTGAGGGGACTGGGCACTGTCATCCTGTGGCTGTGGGCTCCACCATCTTTGAAGGCATGGCAGTCAATTAGCATATTCCCTCCTTATTGGCTGTGGTGCCACCATCTTTGCGATGGCATGAGGGTCAATTAGCATATTCCCTCTTTATTAGACAGGATATATATATAGTACACTATAATACACATACATACATCAAATGTGAGGTCAGATGTTGCTTGTCTATTTTTGTATAGCCAATGTTTTACTAAAGTCTTGTCACTCATTCTGCCATCATATACCACTAGGCAGGTGATTTTTTACTAAACTTCAGAACAAATTAATGCTGAACTTGAGGACTGCACTATGTGGTTTCTCATACTTTTAAAGGCCTCCACTAGTATAAATAATTACTATTTGCTAACCAAGAAGAAAAGCTTAGTTTTAATATTATTCACAGATAGTGTTTATTCTCTTTAATTAAGTAAACTGTTTAAATAAATGAGTGACCATAATATGCTGAAAAGACAAAAAGACCATGAAGAATAAGAGCGATTATAAAAACAATTTTTGCAGCCTGGATTCTCTGTTGGCTGATACAGAAATGTACAAGACAGAAAGCAAATCTGGCCAGAAAAAAAAAAAGGAGAAAGGAAATAATGCATCAAGAATCCAAGGGGAAATTTTTTTAAAAGAAGAGTAGTATGCTATCATTTAAATTAATTCCAGAATAATTCTGCAACATCTAAACCTTTGAACTCACACAGAAATATTTTCTTCAAGAGAAACAAAAAGTCACATGTATTCCTTAGAGCAGCGGTTCTCAACCTGTGGGTCGTGACCCCTTTGGCAGTCGAACGACCCTTTCACAGGGGTCGCCTAAGACCATACTACATATCAGATATTTACATTATGATTCATAACAGTAGCAACATTACAGTTATAAAGTAGCAACGAAAATAATTTTATGGTTGGGTCACAACATGAGGAACTGTATTTAAAGGGCCAGAAGGTTGAGAACCACTGCCTTAGAGTCATATGGCTCACATATCAGAGTTACAAACTTAGATGTGACTAGTACTCCGAAGGATAATGCCATTTAAGATGATGGCAGTGATGTGACCACCAAACACATCTATTGAGTGACCTTGAAAGCTAATTTTCAAACTCTGGATAGAAGAAAAGAAGAACGATTATGGGTAACATACATTATTTATGAAAACCAAAATAAATTCTTTTTAGAAAGTAGCTGTAGTCTCCACAATGCTACAACATAATCAAATTAATTATTACTCTGCTAAAGCTACTTTTTAGTTATAAGAAAATTAGGAGATAAAAATACACTCATGGAAATATACCTAAATTGACTGGCCAGTGTTGCTCAGTGGTTGAGCATCAACCATGAACCAAGAGGTTTCTAGTTCCATTCCTGGTCAGGGCACATGCCCAGGTTGTGGGCTTGATCCCCAACAGGGGGCATGTAGGAGGCAGCTGACTGATGATATTTTTCTCTCATCGATGTTTCTATCTCTCTATCCGTCTCACTTCTGCTCTCTAAAAATCAATCTTTGCATGTCATTGCTGATCATTAACTCAGATTAGCAAAAGGTGAGACATTAACAGGGATTACATAGCAGATGTTCCTGTTCCAAAGTGAAATTTTAGCAACATGTGGCAGCAAGACTTTAAAATAAAATCACCAAGTCACTACATTTATATTTGAATTCTAATAATAAATATTATTAGTTCATTTGTTATAGCAAATATAATTATTCTGAGATGAAGAGAATGTTTTCCTATGCTTATAGTCTCTCAGTAGCTTAACAAAATTTACTGTATTCTTGTTCCCAGCAAGGAAATTTTCATTTCTTTGCTCTTAAATTCCCTAATTGTATTTGACTAATTAGGACCTCAGTCTCATATTTAGTCTTTAGACAATGAGAAGTTTATGTAGAAAGTGTAGAAGATTATTTATTTTTAGATTCTTAAGGCATTTTCTTACTTTCTTGAATTAAAAAAAAAACACTTTCTCTTAAAAAATATGCTTCATAATCAGATATATTCTTTGAACTCCTAAAGGAAAAATAAAAATGTGTTTTGTATAACAAAATTGATTGGATTCTAGATAGAACTATAAAGTCAAGTAAATTGCCGAAACCGGTTTGGCTCAGTGGATAGAGCATCGGCCTGCGGACTCAAGGGTCCCGGGTTCGATTCTGGTCATGGGCATGTACCTGGGTTGCGGGCACATCCCCAGTGGGAGATGTGCAGAAGGCAGCTGATCGATGTTTCTCTCGCATCGATGTTTCTAACTCTCTATCTCTCTCCCTTCCTCTCTGTAAAAAATCAATAAAATATATTAAAAAAAATAAAAATAAAAATAAAGTCAAGTAAATTAATCATAGAAAACTACTGACTATGCTATATTTATCTCTATAAAATACAAAAATTATAATTAAAAGATAACAAAGAATTTGGCATAATTTTTAGCCATAAATAGTCTTATATTTATTGTGTATCATTATTGTTAATAAAACTTGAAATCACTTCCCTTGAGCAAAAAACAATTACAGTATATAATTACCTCTGATGAAATAAGACTTTTATTATATGGCATATTTTGCTACCTAATTTCTTCAGCAACATTGTCTGTGATTTTTTATATCTTTAAATTTCCTGTAACACCTTTCAAACTTTGGTGTTTTGACAACTTAAGAAACCATTTTGTGAATTTAAAATA
This sequence comes from Myotis brandtii, assembly GCF_000412655.1. NCBI lineage: Eukaryota > Metazoa > Chordata > Mammalia > Chiroptera > Vespertilionidae > Myotis > Myotis brandtii. The sequence continues at coordinate 75,759 of NW_005353920.1, forward strand.
ATTTATTTAATTAATTATTATTGGTAAGCTGTCAGTGCTCTTGAGTGAATACATCTAAAACAACTTTAATAATAAAAATATGAATATTTAATTCTGAAAACCTGATTATATATATGACAGAATGCTGTATCAGTTTGGGTTTAGAGAAGGAGTTATATCTATATTTCTGTCAGTTTTCTACATATTGAAGCCATGATTTTTCCCTAAAGTAGTCAATGCCTAAATAACAACTGGATATTTTCCTTACTAACATAATCAATGTAATATCATCAATATGTTTGTGCCTCTAAAATTTGCCCAGAGCAAAACTACAAAAAGAAGTAAAATGTATTAAATATTATCCATCTAATGAAGAGTTAGGTGTGAAAACCTTTGACTTTTTCAATTCCTGCGTATTGTCCTTGTTCTTGTTTGCTGTTGTTGTTAGGAATTTGTGTTGCAGCAGAAGGCACTACAGGTCGCAGGTTGCCAGGGTCTAATTCATCACCCACGGGCTCCCTGACCTAGAGACCCTACTCACTTCAGAACAAATACAGCGCTTTATAAATGGGCAGAGGGAAGACACAGATGAATGGGCAAAGACAATGCCATCCTGCCCCACACACACTCGGGCCTGATTGGTTCTGTTTCTACTACTATTAATAGTCCTTTGGGAAAGCAATGCTTGCAAGGTTTTTTAATATTCCCGTATTAAATATTTATGGCCATCAATGTCCTTTTCTTTATGCAGTAGGTGTTTCTGAGCATTATCTATCATTTGAACTGGTGTTTTGATGCTTGCCATACTTTTACTTTCTTATAAATTAATATTTTCACATATTAGATAATTCATTCCAATTATTGTATAAGTAATATTTCCTTCTGAAAAAAAATATATATGTCAGTATAGTGTATGTTACACTGCAGCAACCAACAATCCCAAAGCTCAGTATCCTATAATAATATCACAATTAGTACCCATGGGGCATTTACATTTCATGGACATAAAGGATGTTTCGTGTCTGCAGCACCCCGGGCAGCTACTGTACTCCTGCCAGCAATGCAAGTCAGGCTGACTTTGTGCCTCAGCCCTCTGTGCTGGAAGCTTTCAATTTGCTTCTCTGCTCCTGCCAAGATATCACACACAGTTCCCCCAATCACATTTCACTGGGCAGAAAGCTATGTTGTCTTGACGAACGCAAGCATTTGCAAAGTCTACTGTCATCTTTACTCAACAAGGAGAAATAAGAAATGGTTTAGAAAGATTTTTCAGGTCACAGAGAGACGTGGGTTATGTGTGTGGGGAATTTAAAAATGACTTTAAAAAAGGCAAATCTGAAATGCCCCTGGAAGTTGCCCACAGATGTAGATTTATATTTTATTTTATGTTGAAATAAGCAATATTTAACATATTATTTTGTAAAGCAGTATAGCGAACTGGCAAGGAAGCTAAGATCATGAAATTTAAGCTGAAATTGATAAGCTATGATCTAAAAGCATGACATATTATGTAACTTTTCTCTGCCACTATTCCATCCACCAAAGAACAGTAATAATAGTAATTCAGTAATCCCTACTATTTCCCTGACATATGTTATTACATATGGATGAGGGACTTCTTCCATGGCTGCATGCCAATAACCAAAATATTATCAGTGGTCTTTTCAATCTCAACTACCTTACCAAGACAGGAAATTCCATGGTTCATAGACAAATTCAGTCATGCTTTCCCGGGCTATGCTATATGTCAGAATCATTTTACTCCTTTCTTAAGAAAGAGTAAATTTGAAGAAAAAGCACATTAAACATTTCTTATATTAAAAACATGTCTGGGTAGAGATCTCCCTCCTTTAAATAACTATTAAAATTTTCTGGCCACTTATCTCAGTTTTATTGTATTTTCAGTTACAAATGAGTTCTCCTTTTAAACATGCATATAAATTTCCAGAGTAGATTAAAGTAGAAGACATGAGCCATTTGCTGCTGAGAAAAGTAATATTACAACTAAGATTTTATCACCCTCTCAGTGCCTAGAATAGTTCCAGTATATGAGATTCTATATTTTTAAAAGGCAAGTCTTAAACAACAACAACAAAAATATCCAAATTATTCAAGGTAACTTTCTATATTTCTTGCTACATTTTTGAGAGAGTTGGCATTTTTGAGCTGTTACTTCACAATAACCTCTTAGAGTTATGTTAAAAGCAAAATTCTCTCTAAAATTTTATATGGTTATGTAATCCAGTAAAAAAACAACAACACAGTTTTTGAGCCTGTTTTGCATGAAGTTTTGTTCTAATAATAATATCTATTATTTCAACTATCATATATAATTAACAAACTATTTTTCCATAACTATTATATTGTATTGTTAAATTACTGTATTTACTTAAAATCCTATGTATTATGTGTGCCTAGTGAAAAGACAGCAGCTACTAAAGAGAGTCTGTAGCTTATTCCTAATTCCCAAAAAATATTCCATGGAGAAAATCTTTTACTGCAGTTCCTGTGATTGTAATCAAAGCAAACTTTGTAATTACTAATCTAAAGTTTGTATTACAAATGTCTTTGTCAAAATTTGTTCCTATTGAAAGAAAGCAATGCCTGGCTACAGTGGCTCAGTTGGGTGAGTGCTGTGTACACCTAAAGGTTGCCAGTTCCATTCTCCATCAGGGCATATACCTGGGTTGGGGGTTTGATCCCAAGTTGGAGGCGTGTTCTGAAGGCAACTGATTGATGTTTCTCACATCAATGTCTCTCTCTCCTCCCCCCACTCTCTCCCTCACTCCCTCCCTCTTTCTAAGCATGTCTTTGGGTGAGGATTAAATAATAAAATAAAAAATAGATATAACAAATGCTTTTTTATTATTTCTGCAACTTTAATGTCATCTTTTTATCCCTCAAAATGTTAATCATGGCATATGGTAATCACGTTAAATTTTTAAATACTGTATATATAAATAATTTTAAAATCATATTTATATACCACATATAGCTTTTATTTTTAATGAAAAGTAGGGAAAAGGTAAATTAATACTTTCCTTTGCCTTAAATGTTAGGGTTAGGTACTTCCTATGTTCATTCATTCACTAAGTAGTTATGTAGTACTTCGTATACATCATTCTCTTTCCTCCAAAACTATACAGTTTAGTTAAGAAAGGATGAACAGCCCTGGCCAGAGGGCTCATTCATTTGGAGTGTTGTCTTGTACCCCAAAAGGTTGTGGGTTCAATCCCCTGATCCAGGCAACTGTTGTTTATCTCTCTCACACCAATGCTTCCTTTCTCTCTCTCCCTTTTCCTCTCTCTCTCTAAAACCAATGAAAACATATGCTCAGGTGAGGATTAAAAAAAGAAAGAATGAACAAACAAAAAGCTATAAGCCAATCATTTAATTGCTTTAGTGGGGGCCACATTACATATTCAGTGTGAGCATATGAGGAGGGCCACCTAAGCTGGCTGGCTGCAGCACGGAAGGTATTTTTTTTAAGGCAAGGAAGTTTCTGCTTTTATTGGAAATATATTTGACCTCAACATTGTACTAAATAAACAGATAACCATTTTCATACACACACACAAAAAATGACAGTGCTAAAATATTAATTGAGGGATTTACTCATAGTGACAAGAAAGACTTTTTATAAATACAGAATAAATATTAACAGCATTATTGAGCCAATGTTGAGATACAACAGAAGGCATTATTGAGGACATCATACCTTTAGAGATAAAATTGAAAGAGTACACAGAGGTTTTCTAGGTATACAGGTTTTATCAGAGCATTCCAGGCAGAACAGCATTTGCAAAACCATGGAAATATTATAGACTATCCTAAGTTCCTAGAATATATGACATTTAAAATAATAGTACCACATAAATATATTGGCTCCCATTCTTACAAATAAAGTCTTAGAGAGTTTAAGAATCTAAGTGTTAGGCCTAAATATAAACTTATGTTTGTCTGACTCCTTAAACTACTACCTTGACACTATTATTCTTTTTTTATTGGATAGGGAATGACACATACATGAAATTGGTATATTTAAAAATTCTGTAACATCTAGGGAAACTACTAACAGACTATTGACTGACTTTGGAAAATGAAATAGAATATGTATTAGTAAACTAGTCAAGGGATGAAATGATCAAGTTTTAATAATCCTAGCACAAATTCTTTCTGGCTATGAAACCGTGAGCCCACTACACTTCTAGATGTTTGCCTTCTCTGGATGTATTTTTCATGCATTAAATTAATGATTAAATTATAATATTCTGAGACAAATGCTTTACTTACATATTATAATTTTAATATTAAATCTAAACCCTATATATCTCTGATCCTTCTCAAAATTCTCAGAAGACAAAGGTAACTCTTCTGGAAGTGAAGTGAGCTATCTAAAATCACACAACTGATATATGACTGACCCACAATTTGAACCCACTTTTTTAAGTTTTACTTTCAGCACTTTCTTCAGTAGCACATCCAATGCTAAACAAAATATTTGATTCTAGTTTGAAAACACCTTACCTTCAACTGGAGTCAAAACATTAAGAGACATTGTGGGAATAGAAGACATAAACTAAGAAGCCCATTTTCTCTGACAGAAAAAACCTGAGCTAAAGATTCTGTCAATTCAATACTAGAAAATCTGAGGATCTGAGCAAACAAACAAACAAACAAACAAAGAACAGTGAATCACCTAAATGCTTTAAAAGAGATAATAAACATGTAGGAATTAGAAGAAATCTCAGTATAGATGAATTTTTAATGCTGTCATTTCAGCACCCAGTTGAAATAAAACTGATAGAGCTTAGCGTTTCTCATCATTCTTATAAAGTAAAATGAACTAATTAATAAAAATAAAAAGGGTGGTGGCTAAAACGCCATATCATTATTCAGTTCAATATTTCAAAGAGGGTGAGAGTTCAGGTCTAGGAATTCCAATAGCATGCAAATATAACACATGCATACATATCTATAATAATAAAAGTGTAATATGAAAATTGACCAAACAGCAGAATAGCAGAACAACCGTCCAGACGAACTTCCGGATGAAGCCAGGGCTGCGAGAGCCGAGGCAGCCGGGGCTGCAAAGGTCTACTCTTGCATGAATATCGTGCATTGGGCCTCTAGTATATTATATATACATACATATCTTATTTTCTATTTATGTTCATGTTATAGACTATTTTATATAAGATAATTCTCTTAAAAATAACAATAGGAGGATATTAATTGCCATTAAGTGAACATATTTGAGGTTTTCAATTACTTACACTCTTAATAAGGCAAAGAAAACCTGAAATTAGTTCCTTTAAAGTTGCCAAAAGATTCTTGCAAGGATTTTCTTTTTGTAACTGGTTTTGGCTCACAGTGCAAGTAGGACCTCCCCTCTTTTGACAGCAAGTGCCCTTCTTATGATAACTGGAATGCATCTAAAATTCAAGAAAATTTTAAGAAGCAAGAGCAGAATACAGATAAAAGTCACTGGGAATTTGTTTGATACTTAAAAACAGTTTGCTGTTTGAGAGACAAGAAAGGAATATTGAATGTAAATGTACTTCTACTCTAGTAGAAATATATAGTAGAAATATATCAAGTGTGTAGTAGTTAATGTGCTTGGTTGGGATTGAATGATAAAAAACAAACTTTGTTTTAAGCCAACTATGCAACTCATACTTCAATAAGAAATGTTTGCTATGACAACTAATTTTCTTTATAGGATTATTTTCCCCTTAAAGCCCTACATGTCTTATTTTGATTAAACGAATAGGACCTGTTTCTTTTTGTGATCATGCTAGCGTTAATTGGGGGCAGAAAGAGGTTATTGATAATGTGGAGAAATAATTTCACGATCATTACAACACCCACACAAACAGGCTTAATTCATTTATAAACTTGAGCTTCATCGGGAAAATGCTATGTTAACTGGCATTCCAAATGCCAGAGAATGGTTCATTAGCCTTAACTGTAATATTAGGATGACAATTCATGTAATAGAATGGAGAATCATATCTTTTTATCTATATAAAAATAAAGCAGTCTCTGAAGAATTTAGGATTTTTGACAGTTCAGTTATCAAGCCCTGGCATAAATTCATGTAGCATATTGAAAAAGCATATCTCCATTGTTACGGTACATTTGAACTAACAAGGAATGGAACTGAACAATGATTCTTTGATCTAAAAAGACTTTGTATGGTATGTAACAAACATTGTGCCATGCAAAGTTTTTACAGATAGTAGATTTAAAAGAAGATAAGTTTCCAAGTAAATCCTGATTAAGATATCCTCAGTTAATAACTTCTTAACAAGCTGTTTATTAAATATGTTTTTATTGATTTGAGAGAGAGAGGAAGGGAGAGTGAGAGAAAGAGAAACATTAATGTTTGAGAAACACCAATTGATTGTCTCCTGCATGCCCCCTACCAGGGACTGAGCCCACAACCAGGTATATGCCCTGACCTGGTACTGAACCGACAACCTCTCAGTGTACAGGAAGATACTCACCCAACTAAGCCACACTGGCAAGGGCCAACCTGTTATTTTCAATAGTGTTTTGTGAAGGAAAACATTATATTTATTTCTTTAAAAAAAAAGGTATGTTTCATGGGGAAACAAATAATATTTACACAAATCATAGATACCAGTCTAAACACTTTATAGATTTTAATTCAAAGGCAATAGAATACTCATTAAACAACAACTAAAAACAAAAGAAAGACCATGTATTATTGCCCAGATATAGGTTTCTGGCACTATGTCAACTGCTAGGCATGAAGCAAATGACTTATTTTAAGAAGAAGCTCAGGTTCCAATGTGAGGGATGATTACAAGGCAGAAATGTGATAAGTTCCTTTACTAGGAAGGGCCAGGGCTCCATAAACACTGAAAAGAGCTATTATTTTGGCCTGAATAGATGAGACTTGGGGAAGCTCATCAAAACAAATATTATCAGACTTACATCTTAAAGGTCTATTAAAGTATAGGGGGTGAAAACAGAGATGCACACTCAAGCAGAAGAAATACAGTGTATAAAGGTACAGAAATGCCAAAAGGCAAAGTTTGTTGGGAAAAGTGCTTTCGAAATTTTGAACACATCCTACAGGCTCTGAGGCTAAAAGAAAAAGTAGGGCCATATGAAAGGTCTTGTTAGCCATTAAAGATTCTAAATTTTATCTGACAAGGGATGTGTATTCTATAATAATAAAAGCATAGTATGCTAATTAGACCAGACGTCCTTCTGGATGACCTTCTGGACGAAGCTGGGGCTTCCAGGGAAGCCTGGGTCGCGGGTGCCTGCCGGTGGCCAGAGGGAAGCCCGGATCCCGGGTGGCAGAGGGAAGCTGGTGCCCGCAGCTGGAGGAAGAAAGGCCTACTCTTGCACAAATTTCGTGCATTGGGCCTCTCGTCTTTAAAGAAAGCCCCTTAATTAAGACCAATGTATGTATTAGGAAGCTTAACTTGACGATTTGGAAGATGAAATTGATGTAGGGCAAGGCGGAAAGAGACCTATATGGAGGCTTGCAGTATTTTGACAAAGAAATATCTGAAAATAGTGAAAAGAAATATAATTAATTAAGCTGTTAGTTCAAATTTATCTCTCCCCCTCCCCCCAAAAAATAATAATGGTTTGTAGAAGGAAGTCAACCAATTATAAAGACTTGTAAAATGCTCATTTAAAATATAACATATTTGATTGGTCACAAATACATGAGTTTTAGTTCTGTTTAAAATGTTTAAACAATTGATACTTGAATATCTACTAAGAAGTATTTTTTAATATGCCTGTTGGCCTTCTTTCAAGAAGTGTCTATTTAGATCCTTTGCCCATTTTTTTCTTATTGGATTACCTTCCTTTTGTTAAGTTGTATGAGTTACCTATAAATTTTGGAGATTAAATCCTTATCAGATGTCACATTGGCAAATATGTTCTCCCATGAAGGGGGCTCTCTTTTGTTGATGCAGAAGCTTTTTATTTTGATGTAGTCCCATTTGTTTAGTTTCTCCTTAGTTTTCACTGTCCTAGGAGATGTATTGGTAAATATATTGCTACTGATATGTCTGATATTTTGCTGCCTATGGATTCTTCTAAGATTTTTATGGCTTCCCGTCTTATGTTTAAGTCTTTTATCTACTTTGAGTTTATTTTTATGTATGGTGTAAGTTGGTGGTCTAGTTTAATTGTTTTGCATGTATCTGACCAAATTTTCCAACACAACTTATTGAAAAGACTATATTGACTCCATTGTATGCTCTTGCCTCCTTTGTTAAATATTAATTGAGCATAATGGCTTGGGTTGACTTCTGGGTTCTCTGTTCTGTTCCAGGCTGTTTTGAGAACAGTGTCTTTGTAATATAACTTGATATCTTGTTATTGTGATCCCTCCAACTTTGTTCTTCTTTCTGAGGATTGCTGGGGCTATTCGGGTTTTTTTTTTTATTTTTTATCCCAAATAACTTTTGGAGAGTTTGTTCTAGGTCTGTGAAATATGGCATTGGTATTTTAATGGGGATTGCATTGAATCTATAGATTGCTTTGTGTAGTATGGACATTTTAATGATGTTGATTCTATCAATCTATGAACATATTCTTCCACTTGTTTATATCTTCCTCTATCCTTTTTTCCAATGTCAAAGTCACTAATCATTTGAGAGATACAATTAAAAATGACAATGAGGTACCACCTCACACCTGTCATAATGTGCCTATCATCAACAAATCAACAAAGACAAGTGCTGGCTAGGATGTGGAGAAAAGGGAACTTTTGTACACTGCTGGTAGGAATGCAGACTGGTGTGGCCTTTGTGGAAAACAGCATCGAGGTTCCTCAAAAATTAAAAATGGAACTGCCTTACAATACAAAGGATAGTATTGTATACTATCTAGTATTTTACCTCTGGGTATATACACAAAGAAACTCAAAACACTATTTTGAAAAGATATTTGTACCTGTATTTTCAGAGCAGCATTATTGACAATAGCCAAGATCTGAAAGCAACCCAAGTGCCAATAGGTGGCATATTACTCAGCCATAAAAAGAATGGAATCTTACCATTTGCAACAACATGGGTGGACTTAAAGGGTATTCTACTAAGTGAAATAAGTCAGACAGAGAAAGACAATACCTTCTTTTGCCTTTAGCTGAAGAAAATAGTTAAGGTGATGGCTTGGACCATTTGGGGGAGTTACTAAGTTTTTATGGATATCTCCCATGTATAGAGGATTATTAAACATGTAATTAAGTTTCTGTTATTTTTTCTATAGTTAATCTGTCTTTTATTACGGGGGGTGGGGGGGGAGTCTCAGTCAAGAACCTAGAAGAATAGAGGAAAATTGTTTTCCTTCCCCTTCAATACCCACACCCCCCCAAAAAAATTAATTAAAAAAAATGTAAAGCCAGTCAAATGTTTTGCTAGCATATAGACATTTAAATGTTGTTTACAGCCTAATGTATTCATAGATCTAAATGTTCAAGTAATGAAACTATATAATATCTAATATTTAAATGTTGAAGTGTTTATATTAATGACCACTTTCTTTCTGGTGTGGAGATAGCTCTTGACCAAATCTTAAAACTACAGAAGGTCCCTCCTTATAATAGCATAGATATGCCAGAAGAACATTTAAGTTCATTATTACCAATTTCAAAAATGAAAGAGAAACTCAAAGCTAAGTACCTTCTAAGAAAGACGGAAGTAAAGAGATTCTCATATTTGCATATGAATCACTTCTTAAAAAAGAGTTGCTTTTTAAAGGGAGACGATATATGTACACTGGTTATTCTGGATTGAAATGTGCTATTAGAAATGAGAGCAGGGCCTAAGAGCAGCTTCTGCTCTTCAACTAGCAAAAAGAACAGGTTGTGTATGTTTCTGCCTTCTTTATGAAAGAAAAAAGAAGTTAATCTTATATTAAAAAACCTAGTACTCTATCAGAAGAAAGCAAAAATAAGATGAAAAACTGCCAGCATATAAATAATGTTCATAAACATCCAGTCAATTACATTCCCAATTTAATAATTAATTGGACATGGAAGGAAGAAAGTACTAGAGCATTGTCAAGTAATAGGAAAATTCCAATAGAAGTCAGGCACAAATCACGGAAAGGTATCATTTTCCAAAGAATATTCTATTTAAGTTATAGGATCCCTGAGGGGAAATGAAGCTAAGGTCACCAAACTGAAGTAAAACTTTACAAAAAAGAGAATTCAATTGACAGACTTCTAACTTCAGTCCACAAAGTCCAGGTTCATAAAGACTGTAGTTGAAAGGCTAGTGGCAGCTATTCCATTTTGGAGACTGAGCAGAGAGATAGCTTTGAACGGGAGTTTTTGACAGTGCTAAATTTAGCAGTCCTGCTCCTCTATGGAAAAAGACACCTATTAGGAAAGAAATTTATCAGTAAAACAGAAAGACAAATTCCTATTCATAGTTTTGACTATTTAAGTCAAAGTTCTAAAATTATAATTTCAAAAATGAAAAACAAATGAGTTGTTATCGAATGGGTATACAATTTAATAAGATAGTATTGTTCCTTGTAAAAAGTTGAAAAGCATTTGGAATGTAATGATCTTTTTCTAGATCTACAAACTCAGAGGATGTTTCATTTTAAAAACCAAAACAAAATAAAACAAAACAACAAAAACATAGTTAACATATATATTGAAGTAAATTCTTTTACAAAAACAAAACAAAATAAATTCAGATTTTTAAAATAACCTTTATTTCCCCCAAGAGTGTTGCTCGGTGGTTGAGCATCAATCCATGAACCAGGGGGTCACGTTTCAATTTCTGGTCAGGGCACATGCCTGGGTTTCAGGCTTGATCCCCAGTATTGAGTGTACAGGAGGCAGCTGATTAATGACTCTCTCTCATCATTGATGTTTCTATTTCTCTCTCCCTCTCCCTTCCTCTTTCTGAAATCAATAAAAACATGTAAAGATTTTTATATAAAATAACCTTTATTCATTGCATAGATTAACAAATGTAATATTAAGCAACTGTTCATGAGAAAATTCCACATTCATGAGAAAATTCCACATTTTTCTTTTCAGATCAATTTGACTTATAGCAATTCTAGAAGTATAAGAGAAGTGAGAAGATGTAAGGGCAAGAAGAATAAAAAAAATTAAATTAGTTGAATACCTTGGTCATTGGAGAATCCATAGAAAAACAAAAATTTCAAGAAGTAAACAGGATAAATTACTCATAAAATTATCTAAATCTCAAGAAAATTTCTACCACACAACTTGTACATCATATCTAAAACAACACCAGAGTCTTTTTGAGAAGATGCCAATGAACCAACAAAACAAACAAATAAACAACAACAAAAAGCATATTCTCTAACATATAAAAGGCTCTGTTTTATGTTGTGCAAAAGTGGTGACTTTCCCTGAACAGCCTATTCCTATGGCAGGTCTTCCAGCACCTTTCCTACTCTATGGAGAAAATCAATCTTGTTGTCCCACTTATTTGGAATGAAGCACAAATAGCAAAAATCAAACTACTAGAATCATTGGCACACTCCTTACTTTCAAGGACAACCTTGATTAAATAAATTAACGTGGCTTCAAGTTAGACATTCACTCATTCATTCACTACTTTCTATTTGCCAGGCACTAGGTGGTAAACAGAGAAAGCTTATAATACACAGATCTTGTTTTCAAGGAGCTCACATTTTATGGGAGAAAAGTGCAAATGGATACATTATGATGTTTCATATATCCTATAATAAAGGCAGAAAGACACAATCCTGAAATAATAGGGGTTTTTTGGTTTTGTTTTTATAATTTAGATCCTAGAAATCCCCTACCTTTGTGAGCCAAATATGACTAGCTGAAGTTCAGATTATAAACAAAAATTTTAGGATATCTATCTTCCTTCATAAGAAATGGGTTTCATGGACTCTTATAACCCATTTGCTGAGAAAAATCCAGAGGAACACACCTCCCCTTCCCCTCCCCGCCGAGCCCCAGTCAGGAAACTGGTCAATCAATGTTCTTCACAAGGATTCTCTTTCTAGGCACTGGTTTGGATCACCTCAGCAATTTCCCATCCCAAGGAATACATTAGCTGTGTTGTGTGCTGCTTTATTCGTAGTCTGGTTCAGGCCTGAAAAAATGTCAGCAGATTAGCAGCTGCAAGGTATGTAAGCATGATTAAAATTAAGGCAGTGCCGCTGTGGTAGATTAGATTCTACTCACAATTTCACGTCCCTCTCTTTGGGTCCTGCCCCCATGGGATGTGTGTAGAACACTGCTCTGTTGAACTCAGAAGTAGCCAATGAAAGGCGGGCAGAGGCAACAGAAGATTTAAGAGGCAGCCTATGGGTTGGATTCTCTTTGCCATCATCTCTGACATAGACATGCCCCAGAGAAGGGCCACTTCATCACCTGCGTTCCAGATGGAAGACAGTTAGCAGGGAAGCTGCAGCAGGCTTCTGAGAGACTTGGAACACCAGGGAGAAATAAACCTTCGTTGAGAGCCCGTGTCTGTTCAGACAGCATCAACATAAGATATAACCATCTGAAGTAATATAATCACTCCCTTTCAATACCTCACAGTGTTGTTATCTTTTCCTTATAAAGAAACAAAATTCATTCTAAAATAAGAGGTATTCCTTAGTTTTTCCTATTGGGACGTTTCCTATAAATAATCTTTGTTTCAATACATGAACAGTTCAGCTTATGAGCACACACTCTAATGCCCAGATTTGAATCTAACTCTATCCCTTTATATCTGAGTGATCTTAGGCCAGGAACTAAATTATCTGTGCTTCACATTCCTCTTATGTAAAATGGAATAATAATAGTTAACCCCTGACAGGATGTTGAGAGGATTAAATCAGAACCCATAAAACAGAATTCTGCATCAGGGTTCTGGTCAAGACGGCAGCATAGGTAAATGAGGTACTCTGAACCTCCCACAACAACATCAAAAGTACAACTAAACTACAGAATAATCATCATTCAGAACCATCAGCTATCTAGCATAACAGAAGTCCTACAACTAAGGATATAAAAAAGAGGCCACAAAGAGACTGGGAGGAGGGGCAGAGATGCTGGTGGGCTGGTCCCATACCCACATGTGTCCCTTAAAAATCTGGAGGGATATTTCATCTGTAGAGGTGCCCCCTGAGGAGCCAGGGGTCCCAACTCCACAACCAGGCACCCAGCCGAGGGTTCCAGTACCAGGAAAAAAAATTCCCATAACTACTGGCTGTTTAATCCAGCAGGAAATGTGGTTGAGTAAAACAGAGGGTTGCTGCAGTCACTTGGACTTGCTCACTCTGAGCTCCAACAGTACAGCAGCAGCTTGCAAGGCACCAGGAACATATAGGGAGAAACTGAATTGTTTGGCATCAGGGTGAGGGCTAGAGAAGCAAGAGCTGGAGAGGCAGCTTTCTCCAAGACATAAGTGCTGGAAGGGGTCATTGTTCCTTTGCTGAGCTTCCCTCTCCCCTCCCCCAACTGAAGTGACTGGAAGGCACAATGTCTGAGTCTCCATCAACCTGGCTATCACTCTTCTCCCTGCCCTGGTGATTCCCTGAGACCTTGCCCCACCTAACTTGCAGACCCACCCAAGCCCTTTCCAGCGGCTTTTTCATACAAATGTCTTGGCTCAAGCTTTGGACTTTCCTAAAATCACTCAAACAAGTAGCATCTCTTGCTAAGTGGCCCATGCCCATCACTGGCAGTAGCTGGCCTTGGGTCACAGAGTGGCCTCTCCCAGGCACCTCCACGTCCAGCACAAGTAGCAGCCATTGGCAGATTGCAGTGTAGACCTAGGAAGGGCACAGGCAGTGGCTGACTTTGGCTTGCACCTCCCAGGAGGTCCCAGAGTCAGTGCATCAACCACCTCCACAGCAACAGACTCAAGGGGCAGACACAGCAGGCACCAGAGTGCCATTAAAGTAAACCCAGCTTTGTGGGGTGGGCCTCTGCACAGCTGATTCTCCACTATAGTCGTGGCCAGTCCTCTGAGCAATTGGCCTGTGGGTAAATCCCTCCCAGTAACATGCCAACAGCAATCCATGCTCAACTACAACAGAAGGGTACACACAGCCCACACGAGGGGCAGGAGGGAGGCATATTTGGAGCATCCAGCTTGGGTATTCACGGATATTGCACCTATGGGCCCTATAAGACACCTACTAAGTAAGACAACTCTACCAGAACCAGAAGACATATTAGCTTTACCTAATACATAGGGAAAAAAACACAGACACACATACACAGGAAGGCAGCCAAAATGAGGCGACTAAGAAAGATGCCCCAAATGAAACAACAGAACAAATCTCAAAAAAATAAAAGAAAGAAAAAAACAACAACAAAACCACCCACAGACAAAATGGAAGCAGCAATCTACCACCAAAGGCATTGAAAACACTGGTTATAGAATGCTCAATGAACTTAGGGAAAGAGTACATGAATTTAATGAAAACTTCAACAAAGAGATAATAAACATAAAAATGGAGATAGAAACAAAAAAACAGTTAGAAATGAAAAATACACAAACTGAAAAGAATAATACATTACAGGGAATCAGCAGTAGAGTAGATGAAGCAGATGGATAATCAAATCAAGGATCACCAAACAGTTAGAAATGAAAAATACACAAACTGAAATGAAGAATACGTTACAGGGAATCAGCAGCAGAGTAGATGAAGCAGATGGATAATCAAATCAAGGATCTGTATTATAAGAAAGCAGAAAACACTCAATCAGAACAGCAAACAGGATAGTTTAAGGAGACCACTAGGACAACTTTAAGCATACCAACATGAGTATCATGGGGATGCCAGGAGAAGAAAGAGAACAAGACATTGAAAATCTACTTAGAAAAATAATGACGGTAAACTTCCCAAACCTGGTGAAGAAAATAGACATATAAGTCCAGGAAGCACAGAGAATGCCAAACAACAGGAACTCAAAGAGACCCACACTCAAAGACACATCATAATTAAAAGGCCAAAGGTCAAAAACAAAGAGAGAATCATAAAAGAAACAAGAGAAAAGCACTTAGTTACCTACGAGGGAGCTGCCATAAGACTGTCAGCTGATTTCTCAACAGAAACTTTGCAGGCCAGAAGGGATTGGCATGAAATATTCAGACTTAACAACCAAAATTGCTCTACTCAGCAAACAGAATAGTCATGGGGATGTAAAGTACAGCATAGGGCAGTGATGGCAAACCTATGACACGCGTGTCAGAGGTGACATGCGAACTCATTTTTTTGGTTGATTTTTCTTTGTTAAATGGCATTTAAATATATAAAATAAATATCAAAAATATAAATCTTTGTTTTACTATGGTTGCAAATATCAAAAAATTTCTATATGTGACACGGCACCAGAGTTAAGTTAGGGTTTTTCAAAATGCTGACATGCCGAGCTCAAAAAGTTCGCCATCACTGGCATAAGGAATATAGTTAATATTTAAATAGCCAGATATGGTGTCATATGGGTACTAGATTTATCAGGATGATCACTTACTTCATAAGTTACATAAATGTCTAATCACAGGGTTGTACACCTGCAACTAACATAATATTGTATGTCAACCATAATTTAAAAATAAAAAAACATATTTTAAGAAACAGAGAGGTATTTGGCATACAGAAATGCTTTGTATAATAGTATTTACTATGAATATTACTATTCTTATTTGCTGTATTATTTACTAAGATATCTATCATTTCCATAGGTAACATATGTAATTTTGCATTGATCTGAACTCAGTTCTAACCCATTAGAAATTCCAGAATCCAAATAAATCAGATGATTTCTTTCTGTGCTCAAAACTTTGCAGTAGCTTCTCATTTTTCGCAAAGTAGGCACTGGGTCCCACAATAGCAAATGATGCCCTCCAAGATCTGCATAGGGCCTCGCCCTCGAGTCCTTCCCTTATCGCATCTCTGCTGTTGCCCCCTTGCTTACTCCACTCCCAGCAAACTCTTCTGCTCCTTAAACACTCCTGGAGATGCTCTGCCCTAGCTCTTCCCTCCGTCTGGAATATTATTCCTGGAGGCATGCTGCAGTGCTACATGCCTCATCTCCTTCACCTCTTTGTCCAAATGTCACATTATTTAGAAGGCAAATGGAGCATCTTTATTAAAACTGCAACTCTCCTCCCCACCCCACCCCACTCCACCCACACACATATGAAACTCATGACTCTCCTTATTCTTGTCTGCGTTTTCTTCTTAAATTTTGCCACAGGACTTAGCACCTTTTAATTAAGACTATGTGATTTGCTTATCATATGTGTCTATTATTATCTTCTACCTTCCATAACAATATAAGCTTCATGAGGATCGGGGGCCTTGTTTGGTTGGCTATTCTAAGCAATCAGAGTAGTGCTTGGCACATGATAGAGAGGTGGTAAATAAATGGTGGTAGCTGAGTGAACCAATACCAAACTGAGCATAATGTGAAAGTTTCCTTTTAATAAACACAACCTTTATTTAGCAGTTAACTATGCCAGCATGAAACATTAACTTCTACTAAAATGAACTTCTATAAATACTAACAGTAAGCAAAGCCCAAACGATGAAGTATAAAAACAGAACAAGGGATTTCCTATTCATGCAAGATTGTACCTTTGGAGAAAGGAAGGTCAATTATTTCGAGCTGATAAGGAAATCATGTTCTCAGAAGCCCTGAGACTGCAGCACTGTTTAGATCTTTACTTTAATATTTAATTTCATATATTTCCTGGAGGAAATGGATTAATAATTGCAACCAGTGAAGCACATACTTTAAAAGATTGACCCCTGCAAGCTGTTCTTTTTTGAAGATTAAAATAGTGCCTTTTTTCTTATAAGACAAGTCACTGGTGTGACATCTCTCTAACTTCACTGAGCTGAAATAAACTGAGGCAAAATATGAAAGATAACTAATTAGCCACATACTCTGCAGGGTGTTTTTTGTTTGTTTGTTTGTTTTTTCTTTTGAGACAACAACACAGTGGAATGGTGCACATTTAGGTAACTTGAGTTGATCCTAATAAAATATTAATTTGGAATCATTAAGCTTTTCAAAATTCCTTTCTATTTAACTAATTTATTTCAATCCCCAAAACATTGGCAAATCTTAAAGTCTAGCTAATATACATTAATCAAAAAAGAATAACCAAGATCATAAAACCAACACAAAATACCATCTTTACTGCAACAGCCCCTCAAAATACTCAGGTGTGTCCAATTAATAGCTCCAGTTTAGTTTAGGGAATGAGTAGCTGCAGGTTATCCACAGAAAGTATAATCTTTTAAGGACAATCAATAACTAAAATCTGATGAAGCAGAAATATTTGAGGAGAAACACAATTGTTCAATTTCTCCTCAATGAATTCTTTAATTTAATTCTGTCCTTGGTCTTCCATGAAAGACTTCTGTGTCTTCATTATAGTTTTCTTCCTTTTTCAATCTTTAAAGTCTTAATGGAAACCAATAATTATTTTCATGATATTTGGCTGATAGTCACATTCCCGATAAACACATTCATACTACTAACAAAACTGAAAATGATAAAGGAATATTTAAAAAGTGGATCCACTGAAATTTTAAATAATGAGTACAGAGGTTATATACTTTCCAGAAGACTAAATTTGTAAATTTTATTAATAAAAATGCTTTTAAACTTACAATCAGATTTCCACTGGCAATGAAAATTAACTTTTAAAATAAAAAAGATAATTGGCCATTTGCATGTTTACTAAGAAGCACTTTAAATAGATTTTTAAAAATTAAGCTAAGGATACAGGAATTGGTTTCTCTCAATGTAGTAGTTTGGCTTCCATCCAAAAAAAAAAAATTTAAACTGTCAAGAAATACCTTGAAACCAAAGAAACTTACAATGAAAATTATATATATATGTAATCTTTACCCTATTCTCAACTAGCAATCAGCAGTTTCACCACTAACAAGAAAAATCATCTCTGGATCTGCAAGAAGAATTTGAAAAGAAATATATTAAAAGTATTAAAGGACTCCATGACCTTTATGTTCTGGAAATTTCTTTCAATTGGAACCAGAGACAGGTGAAAGCCAAACCTGAAAGGCTTTGGATCAAAGGAACCGTGACATGGTGCCATACTCTGAGCCCAAACATGGTAGAAGGTGAACAGCATTTTTAGACATTTAGATGTGACTTCCTGGTTATGGCTTTCCCAGCTGAGTTAGTATAAAATAAAACAACTATCCCAGGCCTTTTTACACTCTGGCAAGAAAGATCCCATAGAACTTAAATAATTATGAAATTAACTGGTCACTATTTTTTGAAACTAATTGGAACTGCAAGCCGAGTCTCCAGGCTTTCTTCTGAGAATCAAACCCATAGCTATTTAGTAATTAGAATGACACTTCTAAAATTTAGCAAGGAAACCTCTCCTGTACTTTTAATAAATTAGTTTAACTACAGAAGTTCTCATTGGAGAAAGGCTTGTTTAAGTAATCTGTGAGGTTTTTTCAAAAAAATTATGCATGTCCTATGTACAACTAAGAAATATAATTTTACTAACCAATGTCACCCCCCAAAAAGAAAAATATTTGTTTATTTCATTCTTTGTATACTTTTTCTGTTCTTACCTTCTAAATTCATTGACTCATATAAATACTCTTAGATTCCTATGTCCTTGAGAGGTAAATTGAATTAAGGCTCAACAGTACTTGTCTGAAAAGTCATGGGGACTCTCCTAAAAATCCCATATAATAAAAGGGTAATATGCAAATTGACCCTAACAGCAGAACGACTGGGAATGACTGGTCACTATGACACACACTGACCACCACGGGGCAGATGCTCAATGCAGGAGCTGCCCCCTGGTGGTCAGTGTGCTCCCACAGGGGGAGCTCTGCTCAGCCACAAGCCAGGCTGATGGCTGCCAGCACAGTGGTGGTGGCGGGAGCCTCTCCTGCCTCCTCAGCAGCGCTAAGGATGTCCAACTGCAGCTTAGGTCTGCTCCCTGCTGGTAAGTGGACATCCTCCGAGGGGTCACAGACCTCAAGAGGGCATAGGCCGGGCTGAGGGTCCCCCACCCCAAAGTGCACAAATTTTTGTGCAACTGGCCTCTAGTAAAAATTAAAATAAAATAATAAAAAATAAAATAAAGACCCGCCCACCCTGAGTGCACAAATTAGTAAAAATTAAAATAAAATAATAAAAAATAAAATAAAATTATGCCTAAAATTCCCCACCTAGACAATTTCTCCTCAACACCTACTTTAGAACAATTATTAAAACTTCAGGATTCTAGTGATGAGACATTAAAATGATGGAAATATCATAAGGAAAAGAAACACCATCTCAAAAGTATCTGCTGGCCCTAGCCTATAGAAGTAGCTATTCAGATCCCCTTTGTCTTTTTTCAAAGGAAACAGAAGAGTAGGCATTACATTCAGCCTCAACAGAACAGGAAAACCCTGGTTCCTTGATCCCTTTGGTTCACTTCTCTTAAAGCCACAGGAAATAAGCGTGGAGAGTGGCATCAGGCACACCTGGGTTTGAATCCCAAATTCTGCTATTTATGTTTTAGCTTAAAAATATCCCTTTACACCCCTGAATTCCAGGTTTCTCATCTGCAGCAAATATGTGATAACCACCTTGTAGATTTACTAAATCAGAATGAGATAATATAAACACACTAGACTCCCAGTGCACGAAATTCGTGCAATGGGTCGGGGGCCCGGCCTGCACACTTGCGCAGTCCGGGACCCCTTGCTCCTTCCTGCCTGCCTGCTTGCTGCTCCTTACTGCTCAGCTTGCTGCTCCTTAGCACTGCCACAGAGGCAGGAGAGGCTCCCACCACCGTCGCTGAGCTCGCCAGCCGTGAGCCCTGCTTCTGGCTAAGCTGCACTCCCCCTGTTGGAGTACACTGACCACCAGGGGGCAGCTCCTGCTTGAGCATCTCCCTGGTGGTCAGTGCATGTCATAGCAACCAGTTGTTCAGCTGGTTGTTTTGCCATTTGGTCGATTTGCATATTAGGCTTCTTTTATATAGGATAAGCAATATGCTTGGTACAAAACATGCATTCAATAACTGTTGATCTATACTTCCTTAGACATTTTAATTATGTCTTGCAGTTAAATACCACATTTGAATTCTTAACGTGCTTCCAGGTGTACTATCTCATTCACTTTTTAGAAAAGGAAGGAAGGAAGGAAGGAAGGAAGGAAGGAAGGAAGGAAGGAAGGGATGAATGAGGTTAACAACTAGTATACCACAATTTAATTCAACAGATGAGGAAACATGACCAAAATATTGGTCGCTACCCAGGGTCACGCAGTAATGACGAAGATTAGATTTTGGAAATAATTTGACCCAATCTGTTCTTTTAACAAATGAATAAACAAAAGTTTAGCGGACTTCAAGTTAGAAATAAACTGGTTTTCATTTTTCTAGGACAGCTGTCTTTTAACTACATTCGCTGTTTTCTCACAAGTTGAGCTCCAGCTGGGAGCAAGGGCAGCTGCATAGAGTGGATTTATTCCACTGAGAACTTGGGAAAGAAATATTTACATATTCTGGAGAAGTCCAGAACTTCACCCAACATACCAAACCCTGCTTGCTTTCCATATCCACACTTAAGGCTGTGTTACAGGCCCTAAAAATTTAAAAAGTGACTGTATAAATGCCCCCCCACACACACACACACTCACACACAGATACCTTTTACAACCTGGTAGTAAGTTGGTAGGTAAAGATAGTACTCAGAACCTCCCCCAACCACATCAAAATTACAACTAAACTACAGAACAACCATCATTTAGAATGCCTGGAATCTAGCTGAAAAGAAGTCCAACAACCAAGGCTATAAAGAAGAAAAGTCACATCAAGACTGGTAGAAGGGGTGAAGACAGAGTCAGCCTGGTCCCACATCCTTGTTGATTTCCCCCCTAAGGAGGGAGGGGTCCCAGCCCCATATCGGAACACCCTGCCCACGGTTCCAGTGCTGGGAGGAGGAGTCCGCATAACTTCTGGCTCTAAAACCAGAAAGATTGTGGCTTCGGCAGCAGTCGCCAACCAGTGGTCCACTGGTGGTCCGTGAGGTCTGAAGGTTGGCGACCACTGCCTTAGTGAGACAGAGGCTGCTAGAGCCTCAGGCGTTCCTCTTAAAGGGCTTGTGAATTGACTAACTAGGACTCACTCCTCTGAGTTCCAGTGCTGGGGCAGCAGTTTTCAAAGGCACCAGGGACAACCCTGGTCAGTGTGCTCACTGGTTAGAGTGTTGGCCTGTGCACCAAAGGGTTTTGAGTTTGATTCCCAGTCAAGGGCACATACCTGGGTTACAGGTTCAATCCCCTGATCCTGTTGTGACAAGTGCAGGAGGCAACCAATGGATGCGTTTCTCTCACATTGGTATTTCTTTCTTTCTCTCTCTCTCTCTCTCTCTCTCTCTCTCTCTCTCTCTCTCTCCTCCTTCTGGGTTACAGGTTCAATCTCCTGATCCTGTTGTGACAAGTGCAGGAAGCAACCAATGGATGCATTTCTCTCACATTGATATCTCTCTCTCTCTCTCTCTCTCTCTCTCTCTCTCTCTCTTCATCTCCCTCCCTTCTTTTCACTCTCTTTAACAATCAATGGCAAAAACAGCCTCAAGTGAGGATAACAACAAAAAACATGTACCAGGGACATATAGGGAGGAACTGAATTGTTTAGCATTAGGGTGAGAACTGGAGGGGTAGTAGTTTTCTTCTAGACAGAAGTGCTGGCAAAGGCCACTGTCCCCTAGACAGAGTGGCAGGAAGGCACCATAACTGAGTCTCCATCAACCTGGCTCACACTGCTTGCCCCTCTCTGGTGATTCCCTGAGACCCTGCCTCACCCTATTTTCAGACTCACCCAAGCAATTTCCAGTGGTTTTTCTATACAAATGGCCTGTCTTGGCTGATGCTGCAGAGTTTCATAAAATCTCTCAAACAAGCAGCACCTGGCCTCCTACTACTTGCTAAGTGGCCCTAGGCCTGGAACTAGCCTTGGTTTACAGCTTGGCCTCTCCCAGGCGCCTCCAAGCCCAGCATACGTAGCACAGCCACCTGCAGATCACTCTGTAGCTCATGCTGGGTGGTCCCAACAGGGCAGAGGGGATGTCCTCCCAGGAGGCCCCAGAGCTAACACACCTAGTGGACAACTTCAGACCACACCAGATTACAACCTAACCTCCTCCACAAGTGACGCATTCAAGGGGCAGGCTTGGTGGTCACCAAAGCCCTACTAAAGTGAATCTTACTCTGTGGATTGGCCCAGGCACAGTGACTCCTCCACTGTAGTCATAGCTGGCCCTCTCAGCCATCAACCTGGGGGTGAGTCCCTCCCAATGACTTGCCAACAGCAATCAAGCCTCAACTACAACAGGACAGTGCACACAGCCCACACAGTGGGGCGCCCCTTCTTTTCACTCTCTTTAACAATCAATGGCAAAAACAGCCTCAAGTGAGGATAACAACAAAAAACATGTACCAGGGACATATAGGGAGGAACTGAATTGTTTAGCATTAGGGTGAGAACTGGAGGGGTAGTAGTTTTCTTCTAGACAGAAGTGCTGGCAAAGGCCACTGTCCCCTAGACAGAGTGGCAGGAAGGCACCATAACTGAGTCTCCATCAACCTGGCTCACACTGCTTGCCCCTCTCTGGTGATTCCCTGAGACCCTGCCTCACCCTATTTTCAGACTCACCCAAGCAATTTCCAGTGGTTTTTCTATACAAATGGCCTGTCTTGGCTGATGCTGCAGAGTTTCATAAAATCTCTCAAACAAGCAGCACCTGGCCTCCTACTACTTGCTAAGTGGCCCTAGGACTGGAACTAGCCTTGGTTTACAGCTTGGCCTCTCCCAGGCGCCTCCAAGCCCAGCATACGTAGCACAGCCACCTGCAGATCACTCTGTAGCTCATGCTGGGTGGTCCCAACAGGGCAGAGGGGATGTCCTCCCAGGAGGCCCCAGAGCTAACACACCTAGTGGACAACTTCAGACCACACCAGATTACAACCTAACCTCCTCCACAAGTGACGCATTCAAGGGGCAGGCTTGGTGGTCACCAAAGCTCTACTAAAGTGAATCTTACTCTGTGGATCAGCTCAGGCACAGTGGCTAGTCCACTGTAGTCATAGCTGGCCCTCTCAGCCATCAACCTGGGGGTGAGTCCCTCCCAATGACTTGCCAACAGCAATCAAGCCTCAACTACAACAGGACAGTGCACACAGCCCACACAGTGGGGCGCATATGGAGTGCCCGATTTGGGTGAGTGGAGAGGCTGTGCTGCTGTGCCCTATAGGACATCTACTACATAAGGCCATGCTACCAAGTTTGGGAGACATAGCAACTTTACCTAATACATAGGAACAAACATAAGGGAGTGGCCAATATGAAGAGACAAGAAAATGGGTCCCAAATGAAAGAATTGGAGAAATCTCCAGAAGAAGAACTAAATAAAACAGAGGCAAGCAAACTACCAGATACAGAGTTCAAAACAATGGTTATACGGTTGCTCACAGAACTCAGTGAGGACTTCAACAAAATATAAAAGGACATGAAAACCATAAAAAAGAACCAGTCAAAAATGAAGGATACATTAGAGGAAATCAACAGTAGAGTCGATGAAGCAGAGAATCAAACCGGTGACTTGGAGCAAAAGGAAGCAGAAAACACTCAATCAGAACTGCAAAAATGAAAAAAAGAATCCAGAAAGATGAGGACAGTGTAAAGAGCCTCTGGGACAATTTCAAGTGTACCAACATTAGCATCATGGGGGTGCCAAGAAGAGAAAGAGCAAGAAATCGAAAACCTATTTGAAAAAATAGTAACAGAATATTTCCCTAACCTGGTGAAGAAAAGAGACATACAAATCCAGGAAGCACAGTGAGTCCCAGACAAAAGGAACCCAAAGAGGCCCACAACCAGGCACAGCAGAATTAAATTGTCAAAGTTAAATACAAAGAGAGACTCTTAAAAGCAGCAAAAGAAAAGCAGTTTGATACCTACAAGGGAGCTCCCATAAAACTGTCAGCTAATTGCTCAATAAAAACTTTGCAGGTCAGAAGGGATTGGTATGAAACATTCAAATAAATGGAAAGCAAGGACCTACAAGCAAGATTACTCCATTCAGGACAGCTGTCATTTAGAATCAAAGGACAGATAAAGAACAAGCTAAAGGAGTTCATCACCACCAAGGAGTTCATCAAACCAGAATTACAAGAAAAAAAAGATAAAAACATGAATAATATGTCAATAAATATATACCTATCAACAATTACTTTAAATGCAAATGAATTTAATGTTCAAATCAAAAGCTATATGGATAAAAAACCAGCACTCTTACTGTCTGTTTTGCTGTCTACAAGAGACTCATTTCAGATGGAAACAAAATAAAACAAAAAAAAAGCTGATGTAGCAATACTTATGCCAGACAAAAATAAACTTTAAAACAAAGGCTATAACAAGAGACAAAGAAAGACCCAGTAATTTCACTTCTGGGTATTTTTCCAAAGAAACCCAGAACACTAAATTGAAAGACATCTACATCCATGATTATTGAAGCATTGTTTACATTAGCCAAGATATGGAAGCAACCTAAGTGTCTATAGATGAATAATAAGAAGTGGTGCATATATACAATAGAATATGATTCAGCCATAAAAAAATAAAAAATAAATCTTGCTCTTTGCAACAACATGGATGGACCCAGAGGGTATTATGCTAAGTGCAATCAGTCAGACATAGAAAGACAAGTGCCATATAATTTCACTTATATGTGGAATCTAAAAAACAAACAGTGAAGCAGAATAGAAAAAGACCCATACATAGAGAAAACATTTTGACCTTTGCCAGATGGGAGTGGGGCTGAGGGGATGGGTGAGAAAGGTGAAGGGAGTAAGAAGCACAAAATGGTAGTTACAGAGCAGCCACAGAGATGTAAGTTACAGCTTAGGGAATATAGTAAATAATATTGTAATAACTACATATGGCATCAGATGAGTACTAGATTTATTGGGATGATAACTTTGTTAAGTGATATAAATGTCTAATCACAGGGTTGTACACCTGAAAATAATATAATATTGTACATCAACTGCAATTTAATTTTTTTTTAATTTTAAAAAAAGGTAAGGAGTCCCAAAATAAGGCTAAGCCTACTAATACCATTTTACACTCATTTTAAATACAATTAAAAATTAATATATGCTTTACTGGTACATTAATCATATATCCCATTGGCCAGCTGTGTAACCCAGCACTCCCCACATATTTGTCCTAGACACCCTGACTGCAAGGTGGGGAGTAGAGCTAATTAATCCCTTTATTTCTTTAGTCCCACTACTGGCTCCATTCACACTTCCTGCCTCTGATTCCATAAAGATAAAACCCCTGCCGTTCCAATCCCAGGGCCATATCCAGATTGATACACTTGCTGCCACACTGGAAGAGGATTTTAAAAAGATAATGTCTTGAAGGCATAAAGTTACCTATGGTGCATGGACAAACTGTGTCTGTTTATAGTTATTGCATTGTAAATCTCAGTAGCAGCAAGGCAAATAACCTCTTCGATTTGGAAGTTTGGATTCAGTGCAGAAAAATTACATGAGAAAGAAACATAAAAGTCAGTTAGATGTTCTGGCCAGTGTAGCTTAGTGGTTGAGTGTCGACCCATGAACCAGGAGGTCAGGGTAAATGCCCAATAGGGGGCATGCAGGAGGCAGTTGATCAATGATTTTCTCATCATTGATGTTTCTACCCCTCTCTCCCTTTCCCTTCCTCTCTTTGAAAGCAATAAAAACATCAGAAAAAAGTCAGTTAGATGGAGATACATTTAATAGATCATCATTCTATTGCTTGCCTTCCTTAAAAATTGTAAAGGAGCCCTGACCGGTTTGGCTCAGTGGATAGAGCGTCGGCCTGTGGACTGAAGGGTCCCAGGTTCGATTCCGGTCAAGGGCATGTACCTTGGTTGTGGGCACAT
>NW_005353920.1:101733-120140 GCF_000412655.1 Myotis brandtii
CTCTCATCGATGTTTCTAACTCTCTATCTCTCTTCCTCTCCCTTCCTCTCTGTAAAAAAATTAATAAAATATATTTTTAAAAAATTGTAAAGGAGTCTAAATAAAAATGTCCTGAACTCCTAGCCCAGTGTTCCTTATGCATAACACCCTGCTTGTAAACAGAACTCAAGTATCTCTTGTCTCTGTGGGACTAAGTGATTTAACACAATGCTCTTTGCTAACTAAAATAATCTCTACTTTAACTCAGCTGTCTAAAATCACTCACGAGGAAGGAAGAGGAAGGATACAGTTGTCAAACCCCTACCAGCCTTCCTAAGATCACCCAACACCCTGCTTGTAAACAGAACTCAAGGATCTCTTGTCTCTCTGTGGGACTATGTGATTTAACACAATACTCTTTGCTAACTAAAATAATCTCTACTTTAACTCAGTTGTCTAAAATCACTCACGAGGAAGGAAGAGGAAGGACACAGTTGTCAAACCCCTACCAGCCTTCCTAAGATCACCTTCTCTTGCAATTTAACATTTTAAGTAAATTTTGGAATAATACTTTTAAATGTCTATTAAACTCTTATTTTATTCCTATTTAAATTAGTACAAAGTTCATTTTTTCAAATATATTTACAAGTTATTTTTAACGCATATGTGATTCTTTACCTAAACATCTATTTTCCATACCTATATTATTTGTGTGTGTGTGTGTGTGTGTGTGTGAGAGAGAGAGAGAGAGAGAGAGAGAGAATGAGAGAGAGAGAGAGAGAGAGAAACAATAACAATTTGTTGTTCCACTTATTTATTCATACTATCCATTCATTGGTTGCTTCTTGTCTGTGCCCTGATGGGAGATCAAAACCATGACCATGGCATATTGGGATGACACTCTAACCAACTGAGCTACCTGGCCAAGGCCAGAAATTTTCATCAATACTGTCCATGAAACTTCTATTTAGAACATATGTACCCTGTTTGAAAAATCTTATTTATCTTTTTCTTACAGGTGCATTTCCATTTCCTTCTTTTCTGTAGCCTTAAGCATGTATGTCAAAAAGTATTAAGTAATTGTAAAATTGAATGCCAGTATTTTTCTCATCTCTGTATTCATTCCCTATGGGCCCAGCACCTCTGCCCTTACCTTCATCAGGAGAAGGTAGGATTGACTAAACCTTTGACTGCAATAAAGGCAAACACACAATCTTCATCTTCTGTCCTCTCTGAGTAGAGACTGAAAAGAGGAACAAGAGCTCTAGCTGATACACTGACCTCCATGCTGTGTTGTGACTGGACTTTCAATCCTCTTAGTCCTGCAGGTCCTGCCCCAGCATGAAGACTGCTGGATCGCTACTGTCTGATAGAATGACCCATTAGGATGACTCTACCTTGCCTTGCACTCTCGCTGCCCACATAAGAAAGTGGTTCCTTGGCTCTGGACACTTCTCAAAGCAGACTTTGTATATAGTACTCTTGAATCAATCCCTCCCTCCCTTCCTTCCTTCCTTCCTTCCTTCCTGGACTCTACCTTGCCTTGCACTCTCGCTGCCCACATCAGGAAATGGTTCCTTGGCTCTGGACACTTCTCAAAAGCAGACTTAGTATATAGTACTCTTGAATCAATCCCTTCCTTCCTTCCTTCCTTCCTTCCTTCCTTCCTTCCTTCCTTCCTTCCTTTCTTCCTTCCTTTCTTCCTTCCTTCCTCCCCACCACAAAGCAAAATACAAAGAGATAAGTAACAGCTGTGAACTTCACCTTAGTTTGTCATAACATCACCATCTTGTTATATTTTTTATTTACCTTTGTCGACAGTATCAATTGTGTATTCCAATATCTTCTTGGTGTCATTTATAACTAATCTATTTTGCTTCTTAGAATCTTTGTCCTCCTCCTGGTTTAATCTCAGCTTATCCCATCAGTAAGGTGCGCCTCTTAGTCTGGATGGTTTTGCTTTGAAAGTTGACCTATTCCACTTCTTACCACTTTTCTCAAGAGAAATGTGGGTATTCAAAAATGCCCCCATTGCCCTAGCTGGTTTGGCTCAGCAGATAGAGCATCGGCCTGCAGACTCAAGGGTCCCGGGTTCAATTCCGGTCAAGGGCATGTACCTTGGTTGCGGGCACATCCCCAGTGGGGGGCGTGCAAGAGGCAGCTGAATCGATGTTTCTCTCTCATCGATGTTTCTAACTCACTATCCCTCTCCCTTCCTCTCTGTAAAAAAATCAATAAAATGTATTTTTAAAAAATGCCTCCATTACTAAACCAGGCGTCCTTCTAGAGAACACTTAGTACAGAGTTATCGATGTCACATAGGATAATGGTGAGTTTCCCCCAAGAAAATCTGGCAACACAAAATACAAAGCCAATACTGAATTTTAAAACTAGACATACTTTGGATGAATTAGCAACTAAGAAAGTAAAACAGGTCCCAGTGGTGGACATATAACATCTAAGATTAACACATTCAACAAATATTTACTGAGTAGCTACTATGTACCAGACACTGTTATAGGTGGTGCAGAAACTTAAAGGTGATACAGTTAACCAAGTGGTTATCTGGGGAAAAGTGATCCAGGCAAAGGGAATGGTGAGTGCCAAGGCCCCTTAAATGCTACAGGAATAAGAAAAGCAGTAAGAAGGCCAGTGAGGCCGGGCAGAGTGGGCAAGAGGACCAGTGGCGGAGTCACACCAGTGGGGCAGAAAGGTAAGGATATGTCACAGACGAGTGCCAGAACAGGAGAAGGTTATGTAGGGCCACCTTGACTATTATTAAGACTTTAGATTTTATTCTGCATAAAACAGGAAGATAATGAGCAGCAGCTCTAGTGGAGAAGTAACATAGTCAAACTCAGGTTTTGGCAGGATCATTCTGGCCTGAAATGGAGCAAGGGCGGAGCAGGGATTCTGATTAAGAGGTTTTTGCAATGATGCAGGTGAGCAATGGCAATGGCTTTGACCAGTGTGGTAGCAGTGAGAAGTGGGTGGTCTATGGATATATTTTGTACATAAAGTCATAGATTACACATGGTTTATGCGAAGGGTCTGAGAGTCAGCATAACGTTAAGGTATTTCACCTGGAATGGGAGGCATGGGGTTTCCATCACCTGAGATCACTAAAATATAGTCAGAGGAGATTTTGTGGGAAAGATCAGAAGTTTAATTTGGGGCATAATTTGAGAAATTTATTAGGCACCCAAGGATTCATCCCAGAGTCTCTCTAAAAGACAAATCTCTCTCTCTTCCCCCTTCATTCTTCCTTTTCCTAGTCATTCTCCCTCCCCGTCTCCAATGAATAATTTTCAAAGGGAAATATTCTGCTTGGACCTTCTTGGTTCTGTTCACCCTCGGGGTGACCTATAGCAGTGTTCAACAGAGAAGCTGAACATGTTTTGTGTCCTTTCCAAAGATCAAATATATTTCATTGTTGAAATGATCCTGATAGGAAGCCATAATATATAGCCTATGTCATAGAATTACAGACTTTTAGGAACCTTAGGCAGACGTCTACAGCAACCTCCTGTTTTATACTTGAGGAGGCTGGAGCCCAGGGAGGATAAATGACTTTTGAAAGGTCAGTCATCTGCTTATTACAGAGCTAGAGCTGGGACCCAGGGATCCTGCAAGCTATTAGAGTACTGGCTCTCGGCTGATTTCCTGCTTTTGCTATTATTGATATGCTGCTGCATTCACATTCTATTTACATACTTTATGTGAATGTAATTAAATACCAGGCTTCTAGCAAAGGGTCACCATTTTCCTGGCCTTGAAAACAATTTATTTTCATTTTCTCCTTTTTCCTAATTAAATGCCCTTTGTGACCTTCAGTTAACCTTAAGATGAATAGGACTCCCCATTGTAAAACGTCAAGCAGATCAATGATTTGCAGCAATAAGGTGGTCTGGGATTTACACCAGAGAAATGTAACTTTTAACTTTTAAAGAAACTGAAATGAGTAGAGTCGGGCTATATAAATACCCTGACATTACAACAGTCCCCCAAAATCATTTATGGAGGGAGTACTGGACTATCACAATTTAGAGGGAAAAATATCTCAATATTTTACAGAAGCACTTCCTTTTACTACAGGTGTAATTATAATTTCAGACTGAAAAGTTCAGGATCAAATGAGAACAAATGATAAAGTCCCACCAGACAGGTAATGCTGAATCACTGCAGTTATAACCTTCTCTAGTTCTATAAGATGGAAGATTATTGGTTGGGTTTCCTATTTTACTGTTCTTTGTGTACCTTCTTCAGGAAGTCTTCATAGGGCCATGGCATTTATTGCATTCACCAAGAAGGCTGCAGATTTATCGAAGACTGCAAATCCTCCTATTAAGATCTGACAGTGCAGAAATGGCCTAGACTTCTTTAAGGTAATTAAATAGTCAGCCGCCCAATCATCTTTCAATAAATATAACTTACTCTGGAACTTCCTTGCAACCAAGTTCTCTGGTGACATTAATGAGCCAAATAGGGATCAATGACAATTACAGCAAGTCAGTATGTGAAATGTACTTTGTCGAAGCTGTGTTTTTAAGTACCTCTGCTTTTGCCTCTCTGCTTTTCAATCTTCACTCATTGCTTTCTCCTTTTCATGCAACAGGCTTAACATGCAAATCACTCACCATGTGGTGTTGCTCATTCTTTTCACCTGCCCCAGACCTGCCTCAAGTCCCAATTCTCCGTCCTCAAATCTATGGCTTTTACAAATTTTCCTTTTAAGTGCAGGAAGGTCATTTATTGAAAATTTAATGTAGGCAGATAATCCACTGAGAAATTAACTTATGATATATTTCTTAGCTGTATTCATTAGGGAAAAAAAACAGAGGGGAGATTGTTCTATCTCCAAGAATGCAACAAAATATTCCTAAAGACTGAACTCTGGCCCTAGCCGGTTGGCTCAGTGGATAGAGCGTCGGCCTGTGGACCAAAGGGTCCAGGTTTCAATTCCCATCAAGGGCATGTACCTTGGTTGCAGGCTCCCCAGCCCGGGGCCTGGTCAGGGCACATGCAGGAGGCAACCAATCAAGGTGTCATCAATGTTTCTCTCGAACATTGGAAAATATCCTCAGGTGAGGATTAACAAAAACGAACAAAAAGACCGAATTCTGCTTTTACCAAGAAGAGAGAATTTACAGGCTAGCTTGGGCTAAAAACAATTAATTAAGCAGCCCTTGGAGTCAAGATTTAGGTCACACACTGTACCACTTGGGTTACATAGTAATTTTCAACTTGCAGAAATAAAGGTTATTTTGACAGTCAAAACAGAGGGACCACGTTATAATTGTGTAACCACCACCAAATGTGTGTGCAGTCACACAGTCAAGCACGGGTTCTTTTGCCACAACAAATAACCAATATTAAAAGTCCTACCATATGTGTGTCTACAGGAAAAGGGTAGATATTTGAGCTGAACTTAATTTGAATTAAACAAAGATATGTAATATCTCATGAACGAATGTTTTAAAAGAATTTTACCTGCTACTTACAATAATATGCTCATAAATAACACAAAGTAGAAAAATGATCACATCACCTTAAGTCTTTGATGAAGTAACACAGGTAAAAAGTCATTTCCATTTTTTAAAAGCTGTGAATTCAAGTGCTCCATTAATTGTTTTCTTGTATCTAAAATTTTAGTTTTGTTTAAATTTAAACTGTATGTAATAATGGCATCATTTCTTTTAATGAAGAGAGGATATATAAATAAGGGTTAATGAGATGGGGGGGGGATCATACTTCACTCTGTCCAAAATCATATAAATCAGAAAAAAAAAAAATACTTAGAGCTCAGTCTGTTTTCAAAGTGAATGTCATATAGAGCCAAATAATATTGCCCCACGGGCTACATTTTTGTATAGAGTTTGTGTAGATTCTGTTAAATTTTTGTAACTTTTATATCTGGCTTATGAGGGGCCCTCTTTGTCTCTCTTTTTAAATATCTGACCTATTTCTACAGACTAGCCCCTGCTGTTGTACCGATTGTGTGCACAATGCAATGTAGGAGGTAGCAAATGAAATCCATGCCTCTAATTGTGAAAACAAGAGTTGGCCTGCATGGAACAGCCAAAGATCTCTGCCAGATAACATATCATCAAATACTGTGCCGAATATAGTTAGGAATTCACTGATTACAAACCTCAGCAAGGCTGACCCCTGTGGAAGCTGAACTTGAAGATAGCCTTTACCAAACAACTAATGAAGAGAAGTTGGGTAGAGCACTTCAGCAAGATAAATTCAGGAGCATAGGGGAAGATTTAGATACAGGGTCTATACATTAGGGATAGTATTGATACTATCTGCCGGGAACCAATTCCAGCATGTCATAATTTCAAGAGTTTCATCAAAAGGTTGATGAAACTTGGGGACTCAACAGGGTTGAGTCACACATGTAGTCACCTGTTGGGAATGGCTAAAGGCATTTTCCCAAACCTGAATAGGAAACTGATTGTGGCTGCCAGACAGTTAAAGGGCATCTTAATCTACATGTTATTGCCTCCTACTGGCCAAACACCTGAACAGCCGTAGGCTATTCCACAAACCGACAATGCTCTGTACCCTTTGAAACCTTACCCTTTGAAGTGTATTATCTCCACCTTGCCTTAGGACAAATTGTGTTAATAAAAGCAAGGGTCCTACACAAGGGGGGAGTCTTCAGTTCCATTAGCTGAAGGTCCTCTGACCCCCAATGCCTTTCAAAATTATATCTCGTCTCCAGACTCTTTATTAGTCTCTGGATTCCTATGTCATCTATGCACAGCCTTTTCCAGATTCCTGAACCCTTCTTGATGCTGGGACAAGAACCCCGGCAACTATCCTAGTAGAAACACAGGATTTATGCCTGAAGAAAGGATGAAATGATGAAGGACTGGCACAATGAAACCTTAAACAAAAGGAAAAGTTTGAACTCAATGCAAAGGACAAAGGTAATTGTTTACCTCATCTACCACCCACTAAAATGTGTTGAGTCCATTCACTTTAGATTTATGTGTTGATACTATAAACAAAACAACCCCAAATATCGGCTAGATTTTGCTAAGGGTGAGTAAGGAGGTAGAGAAACATCTCTACCTTCAAGGACTATTATAATGCCAACTTTGAGATGATTTTCCAAAGCCCTCACCATCTGTACTCACACATTTTCCTATCATGTTATACACACCTTGCTGATTTCTACATAAGTATTTACTCTTATGATCAATTTCATCATAAGAAATAGTCTGTCCCCTTTGTCACTCCCCACCCCCAGATTATACCATCCATCAAGTTCTAGTTTATATCTCCTTTTCTCTAGCATGTGTCAGAATCACCATCTGTCTATACAGAATTCTCAATTTTCTAAGCACCCATAGTATTTTCTTAAAACTCACAATTATTAAATATGATAACTAAAGACAGTTATATTTGCTGCCTGTTATACAATGAATTATGTCCTCGTCAAATTCATATGTTGAAGCCCAATGCTCTACTCTGCAATGAGACTGATTTTAGAGATAGGGCCTTTAAAAATGTAATTAAACTTAAATGAGGCAAAAAGGGTGGGGCCCTAATCCATAAGACCAGTGTCCTTAGAAGAAGGCAAGGAGACACCAGGAATATTGGAGGATACAGCAAGAAAGTAGCTGTCTGCCACCGATGGAGAGAGGGATCAGGAGAAACCAAACCTGCACACACCTTGCTCTTGTGAAGAAAGAAATTTCTGTTGGTCATGGTATTTTGCTGTGACAGTCCTGTAAAAGTAACATGCAGCCTATATTGGCTGAACACTGGTCTTATCTCCCTCACTCGACTCTGATCCTCTTGAAGACAGGAACGAAAATTATCTAAATTTTAAAAAATCGGTTACAATGCTTGAGGTATTTTATTTGTTGCAATAATGTTAGATGATTAAATGTTTGCATACATGAATGAGTTAATTTGAGATTCTTATGAAAAGAGCCATTCTTAGGGAGATTTAAATAAATCTACTGCTAGGATAGAAGCATGAAAATCACTTAAGATTCTCAGTGTAAAATAGGAAGAACACATTGCAATGGGTACGATTCTGACTTGGGAGTCATAAGATACCGACTTTGAATCCCGGCTCCTCCAATTAATAACAGTAGGTTGGTCTTCAGTTTTATCAATTTTAAAACTGGATAATAATAACACTTAATTTTCAATATTAGGATTAAAAGAAACTGCTAAGCGCTGATTCTAATTTCTGGCAATATTTAATAAATGTTGGCCCTTTCGACAATTTTACATAGTACAATTAGAAAAAAACGCATTAAGGAAAGAATAAACTTGAAAAAAGGGGTACATGTGTGATGAGAGGTCTGAAAGAAGCTGGTGAAGTACAAGGGATAGAAAATAAAGAGCTTACTAGTGGCAAAGCAGTAATGAAAAGCACAGGCTGGTCTGGAATCCTAACTTTTTAAAGCTATCCATCCACAGAGTCCTGTTGATCTTCGGGCAGTGCTAACTAGTCTGGAAATAATACATCTTAATATTATTCATTGAATATATTTTATATACTTATCAAAGCTAAAGAATATTATAATTTACATAATGCCTATCTCTTACATAAAATGCTATGAGTTTTCTTTAGAAAATTTTTAATTGAAGTTATTAAAGGAAAATAAAATGTCCCTTAAAGCTACTTGCCTATATCAAGTCAGAGTCTCCTTGGATGCCTCTTTTTATGTGTGCACACGCATTCATGCAATGAACAGCTTATGTAAAGGGCCACAAGATCACCAAAAGTAAACCTCAATGAATGGGGAATGGCTAACCTTTATTTTTCCCTTAGAATTCAGGCAGAAGCCACTTCCAAAGTAACTAATACAATCTAAATTTTTAATTTGGACATTTTTATAAATTGTTTTTAAAAGAACAATAACAAACCCAATATTTTCAAATAAATAACATTTTATCATGAAAAACACTATATTAATAACTATATTTTCTATAGAGTGGCATTTTTTTTGAATTTTTGCAAATCTAATGACTGGCTTCATAGAAGAGAGCTGAGTTCTGTATTCAATCTATTGTGATATGTTCTTTTGGTTGAAATATATGAAAACAATTGTGCCTCATAAAGATATACATTTGGAAAAGGGTGGTGTATTATAATAGCTTTTTCAGAAAACTATGGATATTATTCTCTGAGACTATATCAAATCTTAAGTGGCAATTTCTAAAAAAGTAGTTGCAAGGCAGAATCTGAAACCATATCAAGGAACTTTTCATATTCTCTTACAGTGAAATCCATTTCTTTATCTTGCACTTTGAATGGACCTTTTAGCCATGCATAATTTTATAACATCCTGCATTGGGCATTTGCAAAATATCAGTTCCCTGAGTTATACTCATTTTTCAAATGTTGACACATTTCATTATAAAATGCATATATATAAAAACCGCATTTCCAACATCACCACCAACCTTATCATAAAACTCTCTAAGTATTAGGGAACTATAAAACTTATCATAGTGGTTATGACAGGCTCACTTCATTCATTTTTGAGAAAATGTCTGCAAAATATCCATACCCAAATAACCATAGTTGGCATGTCAGTTGTGCCTTTAAATTAATGGCATTGCATGAAAAAAGTGGCTACAAGAATATCTGTCATTTTGTCACACAAAATATTTAAATATCAAAAATCTCAATGGTTGAGGTTTAATAAAATTAATAGCTTTTTACTGCTTCCACAGTAAAACTTAAGTGAAACTGGCTTTTTATTTTTAAACAGTGAACATATGGAGATGAAGAATTTGGGGCTACTGCCTTCATTTATGCCAGGGCACCTTTACATATTATTGTTTTGCAGCATCAGTGCAAATATCAATACAGCGAAAAAGGTAAATAATATCTTAAAACATTATTTGGCTTGTTTGACCCCACTGGTTCCGCAAAAGTATCTTAGAGATCCCAGGTATCTGTGGAGCACCATTTGAGCACTCCTGCACAAGCTCAAAGGTGTCTTAAGCCCTAGGCCATTTGTTCAAAGGCCTACTAGATATCTTACAAGCATCTTAATTGATTATTGGTCACATTTCTTCCATTTCCCCCCAAGCTGTTCCTGTTTTTCATTTTCTGTTTCAGAAACAATCATTACACAAGTCATTCAAGTCCAATCACACAATGAAGGTAACTGACTACCAGGTGCATTTTTAGCTGAACTTTGAACATAAGTCATATGAAGTCCACAACCCTGAACCCAATTACCTGACCTCCAAACAAGAGCCAATACATAAAACCATTAAGTCACTGTGCCAATTTTACTACCAGCTTCCTCACAGAGTACCTTGTTTGTTGCCAACATCGCTGAAGGCTCAGAGAGAACCTGTGTGATCATGACCTTGGGTTTTGTTTGTATGTGTCTGTGCATTATCCTGTTTTTTTTTAGGTGATCCAATTTAAAATGAATAAATTTTAATGCATATATATGATATATATGACCTATACTATGAATATTTATATATATAAAAGCCTAAGCAACCGTTATGACCAGACAACCGGACAACTGGCTGGTAGCTATGACACGCACTGACCACCAGGGGGCAGATGCTAAAGCAGGAGCTGCCTGCCAACCTCCCATGATCCCTTCCCCCCAGCCAGCCAGCAACCCCAATTGGAACTAGGCGAGACAGCCAAGCCGAGGGATCCTACCCATGCATGAATTTGTGCACCAGGCCTCTAGTACATTATAAAACAACATATGTAATATAATATCTAAACTATAATAGGAAATATAAAATAAAGTTTATACAATATATAATACCTAATACATAACAATGTTTTTTAAAATTGTATGGCTTTATTACAGTAATAAAATACTTTGCATGTTTAATGTAGATAATTCTACAAGCATTTTAGAAGAAATACAATTTGATTAGTCATTACACCTCAAAAAAGGAAGCAAATTCCAGTAAAAAAAGATTAAAATTCATTTACATTTCAATACCTACACTTAAATATCTTTACAATGACATTTAATAAGGATATATACCAGTTTCAGATTTTTCTTTTAACTAATTTTTGTGGCGTTGCCATTTATAAGTGATTTAACATTTGCATACATACTGGACTTGGGTATATATTGCTTAAAATAGTACTTGCCAAAATAGAACTATAACTGAAACCACAATAGGACGTGACAATTGATTTTATTTTCAGTACATGTTAAAAGGTGTTCAGTTATAGGCTATCATGTAACTAGAAACCTGTCTCTATGTTGAAATTTTCTAAGGAGTTGAGGTAGAAATAATATGGATATGTTATAAGCATTCTGAAACCCAACACACTGATTAAACATTCACAAGGTTGCTTCTAAATTTGCTAATGAAATAGTCATCATACTCAAATAATCACTATCAACTTTTCCACCTTTATTATCTGTTCTTGCCGGCTTCATAAAATTTACAAAATTAAATGCAAAATGTCTCCATTAGTGCACTGTTAAGTTGTAAATTTAGAAACAAATCAGAGAATATGAAAGTTCAGATCCTCTTAGTAACATTAACTTGTCCAACATTGATTATATATAATTCCTGAATTGCTGGTTAGTGTTCTAAATGTATACTTTATTATAAGACACAGGAAATATAAGGATATTAATGCAGTTATAAAAACTCGAACTTTTCATTTTATTGAGTTATGAAGGTTAACATTTGCAATCCTAACATTGTATTAGCATGGGGTCCTGCAATTTAATAAAATAAACTGGTTGAGAAAATGAACTATGCTCACTCAGTAAAAATGGTGCCTGTTTTCTTGAATGAAACACTGACAGCACCTGCATTTAAAGGCAACAGATGAAAACTTTAATAACCTAATAGTTTTTATAAACACTAATAAAGTTCTTCATAAAATGTAATGAAACCTTTAATAACCTAATAGTTTTTATAAATACTAATAAAGTTCTTCATACAATGTTATTATATATGCCTGAAAATTCAATAAAACCTTATTTAGATGAAAACTTTAATAACCTAATAGTTTTTATAAACACTAATAAAGTTCTTCATAAAATGTTATTACTATTATATATGCCTGAAAATTCAATAAAACCTTATTTATATAATGTTAAATCAACTTATCAAAATTCTTATCCATTAAGTAATGTTGATAAATTCATATACTATAGAACATATACATATCAAATATGTAATTAAATTAACCTAATTAAACAATTAGCAAAGGACATAAATAGCCATTTCTTCAAAAAAGACCACATGGCCAAGATGCATGTGAAAGATGCTCAATATCACTAATTATTAGGAAAATGCAAATCAAAACCATAATGAGATATCACTCATACTTATCAGGATGGTTACTGCCAGAAAACCACAAAATAATCAGTGTTGGTGAGGATGAGGATGTGGGGGAATTGTGCACAGCTGATGGAAATGGAAATGTTGCAACTGCAACAGGAAGCAGTGCAGTGATTCTGTAAAGGGCAGCAACAGAAGAGTGGGGATTAGCTATAATTATAAGAAATGTTAATCATGTTCTGTTAATTGTGACGGTTCTGTTTTGATTAAAGAAAGCACATTCTAACCGGGTTAAGAGTTCTAGACCCCAGGACATGGGAGCCAACACTGGAATGTAGTCCATCCTCTTTTTCTGAGAACTACCTAGATTAACAACCTTGTTGCTGAAACAGTCTGATCCCAGAGTCACCCACCCTTTGTGACCCCGATTGCAATGCCCCCATTTCGACCCCCAGCCCACATTGCCTGGAACCATTATACTCGCCTACTTCCCCATGCCTGGAATTCCCACTTCCCCATGTAATCTTTGTCCTTCCACCCAATATAAGCAGCTGGCTTATGGGGAGGGTAGAGCAGATTTTGGTGGATGACCTGCTACTCCCCTCATACCACTGGCATTATTGGAATAAATGCTCATATATGAGTCAACCCTGTCTCTGCTTAATTGGCTCAAGTGGTGACAGACAGCTGGGACCCACTGGTTGTTCTGTTTCAATTCCTCAAAAAAATTAAAATTAAAAACAGTATGACCATATCATCCAGCAATTCTACTTCTGGGAATACATATCCAAAATAGTTAAAATCAGGGTCTTATAGAGATATTGTACACAAATGCTCACAGTAGCATTAGTCACAATAGTTAAAATGTCCATTGATGAATGAATGTTTAAATGAAATATGGTATATGCACACAATAGAATATAATCCAGCCTTTTTAAGGAAGGAAATTCTGACGCATACTACAACATGGATGAATCTTGAGGACATCATGTTAAGTGAAATAAGCCAAACACACACAAAAGAAAAATACTGTATGATTCCACTTATGTAAGAGATCCAGTATAGTCAAATGCACAAAAGCATAAAGTTGAATGGTGGTTGCCAGGGGTGGGGAGACAGGGAAGTGGAAAGGTTTTTGTTTTGTTTTTAATATATTTTATTGATTTTTTTATAAAAAGGAAGGGAGAGGAATAGAGAGTTAGAAACATCGATCTGCACACCTCCTACTGGGGATGTGCCCACAACCAAGGTACATGCCCTTGACTGGAATTGAATCTGGGACCTTTCAGTCCACAGGCCGACGCTCTATCCACTGAGCCAAACCGGTTAGAGCTGGGGAGTTTTTTAAAGGGTAAAGAGTTTCAGTTTGGGAGATAAAAAAGTTCTGGAGATTGGTTGCACAACAATATAAATGTATTTACTAATACTGAACTATACACTTAAACATAGTTAAGTTGGTAAATTTAATGTTGTATGTATTTTACCACAACTAAAAATAATACAGACTTCAGTAAAAAAAATAAATAAATAAATAAGAATTGAGCAGTCTCAATTCTAGTACTTCATCATAGAAAATCATACCACCAGGTAAAATATAGATGACCTATTACATTGACATAGGGCGAAAGAGAATAATCAAGCACTCGTTCTTTAAATGTTAGTACTTTTTAATCCAACCAGTCCTCCTAAATTTTATACATCTAAGCTATATTAGGTTCCCCAAAGGAATTCTCTCACAAATATCTGCATAAATGATTATGCATTGTGTGGTTTTATTTTAAAATAAGAGAAAGTTCTGCTCATATGTCTTTTCATCTTTGATCTATTCAGACTCAAGATCAAGTCAATGTTTCTTTCCCTGTGAGGTCTTCTCCCTTTGACTGTGCTGACCGTTCTCTCCTCTGGGCTGCCATTATGTCTTGCAAAGAACTCATTTATCCCATTTACTGCCCAATTAGATTTATTCTAGCTGTGAGCTCCTTTAGGGTAAGAATGCTTCAACTTCATCTCTGTGTCCGAGGAACTCAGCAGAGAACCAGGCAAGAAACAAAAGTTCAGGATGTATTAATAGGCTGATGTTCAGGCCACCTCTTATAAAACTGCCTTATGGAATAACTGCAAAATAAGTCCCTCTTAGAAATCAAAACTATGAGAGGAAAGGAACCCACTTGCTCCTCCTTTTTACTAAAAGAGTATTTGCCAAATAATATATATTTTTTTACTTTAGTGCGAAGAAGGTAAATGCCAAACATTTGTCCTAAATAAAAGTTCACCCCCAATGTTAGTAATCTAGAATGAGTCACCTGGTATTATTCCACCAGTCCCCAGTCCTGTCTTATTTTGCATCTGTGTTATTTTAACATTATCTTGTTATAAACGCCCCAAGTCTGTTTTGGAAGGAAGTGAAATATGATTAAGATATGTAAAATATGCAATATGAGGCTAAATATGAAGGTGCTGTTTTAAAGCTGTTCTCTTTAGTTTCCTTTCTTTAGTCTATGAATAATGTTCCCTGCATTTCAGTAGAAGTGTCAACATAGGCAGAGTTATTAGTCTAAGGAAGAAAGCAAAAGGGAATTAAACAGTTTTCATAAACTGGGAAGCAGGAACAAGTAACAGACCCATTGCACACTCTGGGGGGCAGAGGGGAGCTGTCACTGGTCCTGGAAAAGGGAACAGGAAAGCTCCTTAGAAATGCTAAAGGCCCAGTACCAGAGGTGGGGGAGGAAATTCCTCCGCTGGGCACATGCGCAGTGAGAACTGGATGACGTAATGAAACTTTTGGACATGCGCAATGGGAGTCAGGGCGACAAAACAGAGGGACAGGGCCTAGTGTGAGAAAGTAATTGGTTTTGAGAGAGAGCACGAAACCCCAATAGAATTTACTGGGAGGAGGGCCCAGTCCGAGACCTCAACAAATTAGGAAATCAGGTTGCGTAATTTCAATGGTGCTTTGTCCTTTACCTAAACCAAGAAGATATATGTAGGGTTAACAAAAGCCTCGTGGCAGGGCTTCTACAGCCTGCCCACCCTCTAGGTCCCCCAGGGTGTATTACGTCCCCTTAATTCACAAATAAAATCTTACCATCACTTTTAAACTTCTCCACGTGTGCGCGTTTGGAATTCTTTCCTCACGGCCCAGCAAAAGGACTTATTGGGCAACAGATTCCTAAACAGCTGTGCACTCATTACTGCAATATCGCTTCTTATACACTTTATCTTGTCTAGTTCAGTTCTGAGTAGGCGGTATAGTCTGTTCTTCATAATTTGCTTTATAATGTATATCTACTTGTGTGTCATATTAGTTATTCTGTTTTTCCTTAAACTGTAACTAAATTAAGCTATCTTTCAAAGTAATAAGACAGTCTATTCAAGATTCTTTCTATGTTAGCTATGCATACTTTAGGTAGTATAGTTAAGACAATAGAAAATATTATTTCCTTCATAAGAATCTTAAAATGAAGGATTTAGGAGGAGACCTGGTTCTACATTTAGCTTTAGCATTAACTGTGATTCCCTGGAAAAGTCATTTGACTAGTTAGGACTAGATTACCTCAAAATGTCTTCCCATCTTTAAAACCTTATGGATCAGTGATGTGTAGAATGATAGTTGAGACTCTAACCCTTGCATGGCTAATAAACATAAATATTGATTTGCATATGTACATATACATATTTACACACAACTCTCTATAAAAATAAACTATCCTAAATATAACATTAAAATAATTCTACACTCAGATTTGTATAAAGTAAAAAATTCAAACCTTAGAACTCAGGATTATACTTGTGTTTGCTAGAAATCCCTTAATTATATTGTCAACATTATATTCCTTATGGTTTAAAATAACATAACTGTAAATATAACTTCCAAATCATAACACAATTGCTCATTCTGGGATCCAATATAAACCTTAGTCTGGACCAACTTATCTATATATGAGGATTTCCTATGCCTCAGTAATTAAAGCCATTTCCCCGCCCCAGACTAATTTCACTGTTGAACTACATCACAAGTTCATTTCTCCTCTCAATGTTATTTGCTCCGATGAAAACACACTCTACCCTTCTGTGACAAGCCAAATTTCTTGTGTCCCACAAAGCATAGCTTCAATGGTCCATTTCTTCTGTGAAGCATTGTCTGACTATCT
This sequence comes from Myotis brandtii, assembly GCF_000412655.1. NCBI lineage: Eukaryota > Metazoa > Chordata > Mammalia > Chiroptera > Vespertilionidae > Myotis > Myotis brandtii. The sequence continues at coordinate 118,137 of NW_005353920.1, forward strand.
AGTACCCAAAGAGCTTAAAACAATCCATACCTTTTCTACATTTTTATAGTGCCCCGGAGTTCATACCTAAATTAACATCAACTCGGAATAGACTAACTCAGTGGTTGGCAAACCGCGGTTTGCGAGCCACATGCGGCTCTTTGGCCCCTTGAGTGTGGCTCTTCCACAAAATACCACGTGCGGGTGCATGTACAGTGCGATTGAAACTTCGTGGCCCATGCGCAGAAGTCGCAAAAGTCAGTTTTCGGCCTGGACGAGTCTATTTTGAAGAAGTGGCCTTAGAAGAAGTGGGGGGTGTCGGTCCCTCGGGCGACGGGAGATGCGGCTCAGGCGGGCCGCGGGATGTGCAGTGCGGGGGAGGTACATTGTTTTGAGGTACGTTCGCTGAGGTCGACCCCTTCCAACTCTCCCATCCACACTCGTCTATCTGAAACAAGTATACAAGATGAGTGTGGATGGGAGAGTTGGAAGCGGTCGACCTCAGCGAACGTACCTCAATCAGATTGAGGACGTTTTTAGCAAAGGCCAGCTTAGGAGTACCCTAATTAAGTTAATAACAATGTACCTACCTAGATAGTTTAAGTTTAAAAAATTTGGCTCTCAAAAGAAATTTCAATTGTTGTACTGTTGATATTTGGCTCTGTTGACTAATGAGTTTGCCGACCACTGAACTAACTAGTTTACCCAGAAGCATGAATTCTCCTCTGTAGCACGCATTTAGATTATATTTCCTAGCCCCTTTGCATCTTTGCATTTGAGTGGGCCATATGACTAGTTCTGGCCAATAGTATGTCAACAAATATGATGCTCAACACTTTGAAACCTGACCTTTAAACCTATTTAAGTCCTTCATGCAATCTCATTTACATTTTTCTTTTCTTTCTTTTTTTTTTTTTTTACTGGTCACATGTAGAGAATTCAACAAGGACTACAAGGTTTTAGGAGATGGCAGAGGACTTAGGTACCCCAAATAACTGTATGGAATAAACTCCACCCTCTGTCCCAATATGATACCATATCACTTTATATGGTATCCTGTTTTTCTTGGGTCATTTTATTTTTTACTTCCCTCATTGATCATAAAATACTGTGAATATATCTCAATGATTTTTAAAATTCTTTATATAATCAACTACATTTTTTAATAACATTTATTCAACATGAATGTATTTTTAATAGAAAATGCATGTCTTTAAACTTGTCATACTATCATTGAATTATATGCATTTCGTTACTCATAAAATATTGTAAATAGTTCATAATTTTATATACTTACATGCTATTCATTATAATGTTAATTATATATCCACATAATTTTAAAAGTAAAATGAAAAATTAACACTTGCTTTAATCTATATATATAAAAGCCAAGCGACCAGAACGCCAGAACGACCAGAACAACGGGTCGCTATGACACACACTGCAATGGCCAACCAGCCCAATTGGGGCTCTGATTGCCCACAAATTCTCATGTCCTCTCCCCTCTGCCCGCCTGGCCCAATTGACCCCTATTGGGGTAGGCTGGCCAGACCCTACCTGTACACAAATTCGTGCACCGGGCCTCTGGTCTAATCTAAAAAAAAAGGATAGAAACATGCAAATTGACCGTACCTCTGCTACACCCACAAGCCACGCCCACAAGCCAATCAGGAGCAAATATGCAAATTAACCCAACTAAGATGGTGGCAGCCATGGAGCTAGAGCATTGCCCCGGCAATGGAGGAAGCCAAGCTTCCCGCCTGCCCCCTGCCGGCCAGCTCCACTCAAGGCTACAAAGTTTCAATTATAGAAGATAAATAAATCCCAGATACCTGCTTCAAGCCATTGTGGCCTCCACCCAAGAGAGGCTGAGAGCCTCGGTTGCCAGGGGCAACCCAGGCTTCCAGGACATGGGCTCTGCTCAAGGCTACAAAGTTTCAATTATAGAAGATAAATAAATCCCAGATACCTGCTTCCAGCCCGCGGCCATGGCCAGCCTGAAAACAGCCATCAGCCCCTCATCCA
>NW_005353920.1:120480-149072 GCF_000412655.1 Myotis brandtii
TAATAAAAGGGTAATATGCAAATTGACCCTAACAGCAGAATGACTGGGAATGACTGGTCACTATGACACACACTAACCACCAGGGGGCAGATGCTCAATGCAGGAGCTGCCCCCTGGTGGTTAGTGTGCTCCCACAGGGGAGCTCTGCTCAGCCACAAGCCAGGCTGACAGCTGCCAGCACAGCAGTGGTTGTGGGAGCCTCTCCTGCCTCCTCAGCTGCACTAAGGATGTTCAACTGTAGCTTAGGTCTGCTCCCCGCTGGCAAGTGGACATCCCACAAGGGCTCCCGGGCTGCTAGATGTCTGACTGCCAGCTTAGGCTGATCCCCTGGGGAGCGAGCCTAAGCCAGCAGGTGGACATCCCCTGAGGGGTCCCAGACTGCGAGAGGGCACAGGCCGGGCTGAGGGACCCCCCAAGTGCACAAATTTTTGTGCACTGGGCCTCTAGTATTAATTATAAAAGAAAAAGAAATGTCCCGATCCCCTTCTTCTGATTGTTGTTCCAAGTAGGTGTTGTAATAAGTAATATAAAGCCAGAAATTGAAAAAGGAAACTCTCTAGGAAACCACAAACACACTCTCAAGTCACTGAAGTACCATATGAATGAGTTCATAAAACGTTTATCGGTGGTGAGAGAAATAAAAATTACTTACCTCAGATGTCTGTCTTTGTTACAGTCCCCTGTAAATATGTTCAATATTTGAATCTCTGCTTTGAAGGAGGAAACTAATATTAATTGAATGTTTATCCTGTGCCCAGTGCTTTACAAAAATCATTGTACTTACCTCTCACATCAACTTTGGAAGGTAATTACTTTTACTCCCTTTTTAGAGACAAAATACCTTCATGAAGAACTCAACTCATAAATTGCAACTCATAAATTGTGACTGGAACTGACACCTGCCTTATTCTTTCATACTTTTTCTCTACAGCACAGAATTCTCCCTAGCATCTCTCAGCTATGTATTTATCATGACACTTGTGTTTGAGTTACTGTACTTCTCTATTCTAAATATCAATACATAAGTGAAATTTATTATTTCTTTTTTAAATAAGTTTTTACTGATTTTAAAGAGAGAGGAAGGAAGGGGGGAGATAGAAACATCAATGAGAGAAACATCAACATCAATCAGCTGCCTCCTGCACAGCTCCTACAGGGGATCAAGCCTGCAACCTGGGCATGTGCCCTGACCAGGAATTGATTCAGTGACCTCCTGGTGTATAGGACTACCCTCAATCAACTGTGCCACACCAGGTGGCCATCAAAGTCATTATTACTTAATGCAGCGGTTCTCAACCTGTGGGTCGCGACCCCTTTGGGGGTCGAACGACCCTTTCACAGGGGTCACCTAAGACCATCGGAAAACACATATATAATTACATATTGTTTTTGTAATTAATCACTATGCTTTAATTATGTTCAATTTGTAACAATGAAAATACATCTTGCATATCAGATATTTACATTACGATTCATAACAGTAGCAAAATTACAGTTATGAAGTAGCAACAAAAATAATTTTATGGTTGGGGGTCACCACAACATGAGGAATTGTATTAAAGGGTCACGGCATTAGGAAGGTTGAGAACCACTGTTTAATGGGTTACTACATATGCTAGACATAATAAACTTTTAAAAACCACATAAGAGATTGCCTTTTATCAAAGAAGTCACATTGAAAGATGGCCAATTTCATTGCTATGATTTTTTCTATTTCACTTTTATTCCCTCCTCCCTGTAAATCCTAGTTTTTAATCTCCTGTTATCAGATTCTATTGCTCATTACCTTCACTTAGCAGTCATTTCATGACCTTTCAATTAAATGCTCCATGTTTCTTAACTTTTGTAGCTCCTAACTTTGTTAAATATGACTTTGATTTAGTTACTGACATTTTCAATATATACATATATGATACTATCTGAAATTTGGCCTTTTGATTACTTGATCTTCTTTCCTCTAAGTATCTTGTTTCCATATTATGTCAGCCAATCAACTCCCTGGTCATTTCTAAACCAATTAATTAAGAGCAGTGCCCATACTTTCATAATCTTTGTTTTATGGATCCAGTTCTCTGACCATTAATCATTCCCTGTCTTTCCAGGTCATTTAATCAAGTATCTCAAGTCTGAAAATCATTTGATCCCACTCAGACCTTCAGTCACTTAAACTACATACATCCCTTAATTTCCTTTACTAGGCATAACTGCAATCCTGCTTAAATCTAACTCACTGCCTCTTGAACATCTACCTGTATGCAGCTAAATATGCATGCAGATACACACAGCTCTCAATGCTCTCAGTTTAAATTCTATTTGACAAACTGTTGGAGGACCCCTAAAGGTTGATCACATACTATATTTCATTGGTCCATGTACTTTTCACTATCCTAGAGGACTATTCCAAATGTTCTCCTTTCTTCTTAAATTTCCAACCCTCCATCGCAAAACTCACTCCCACTTGATGACTTTGCTACTTCTCTAAAGAGAATATTGAAGCAACTAGAAAGAATCTCCAGAAATTATCATAGCCACATACAGTATATTCTCTCTCTCTCTCTCTCTCTCTCTCTCTCTCTCTCTCAAGTTTCTGGAGAGAAATGATAAAACCTTCCCTTGTGCACTAAATACAATTCACTACCACATACCCAAGACCCACATAATGGAATTGATTGCCCCTTCTCTGGATTCTTATTTTTTCTTATGTACTAAAGATAGTCACCATCAGCAAAAGTGCTATTTTTCTCCCATTGTAATCACAACTTATCTCCAAATTGCTAAATCCAATGGTCACTCTTCAGCTCTTAATAAGATTTGACTTATTAACACAAAGTGTATTGCCCTGGATATATTTTCTTCACTTGGCTTCCATAACACCATACTGTTGGTTCTCTCTTAACAACATTGTTGTTTATTTCAATCTCCCTTGTTGGTTTCTCCTCCTCTTCCGGATCTTTAAAGTTCCCTAAATCTCAGTTCTTTATCCTCTCCTTTTCTCTGTCCACATCTAGAACAGAAATCATATAACTATTAATAACACAATATGGCTCTGTCACTCAAATTTAGATGTCTTGTTCAGACATGTCTTCTGAACTTCAAATTCATATATACAACTGTCCACCTCATATATACAACCCATATATAAACTGTCTACCTCAGAGATCCATTGAAATGTCAAATAGATATCTCCAAATCCACATGTCCAAAACTGAACTCATTCTCTCTGTCCCTACATACCCATTCAACGGAAGGTCTTTTTTATTTCTCGTTTAAATGGATGGCTTATCCTTCCATTTGCTCAGACAAAAATACTGGCTTCATTCCATTTTTATCCCCTTCTCTCACATCCACATCCAATTTGTTGGAAATCCTGTTGTTATATCTTAAAATATATCCAGAAGCCAATCACTTCTTAAAATATCCATTTCTACCACCTTAATACCAAGCCACCATTATTACTCTGATAATTATTGTAATCACATTTTTACTGGTTTTCCTGTTTCCATGTATGTGCAAACCATTTCAGCACAACAGAGTGATCCTTGTAAAATCTAAATCTGATCAAGTATTTCCTTTGCTCCAAATCCCCTGCTGGTTCAAAAATCTCAAGACATTATAAGCACCAACAAGGCACTACTATGGCTACAAGATCAGGCTCCACTTCTTTTCTGACCTAATGATACCCCTTTCATTCACCTCCAGCCATTCAACCTCCTTATTATTGAGTGAACACATCAGGTATACTTATGCTTTAAAGGCTTGCACTAGTATATCTCCTTCTTGGAATGTTGTCCTCCAGATATCTGCTTGTGCATCCCTTAAACTACATCAAGTCTTTGCTCAGTTGCTAACTTTTCAATGAGACAAAATCTGACCACCTAATTTAAAAGTGCAACCTGACTCCCTTCCCCTTCCCCTCTGCTTTATGTTTTCAACAACACTTAGAACTTTCTGCTATTGAAATAATTTTGTGTGTGTGCCACAAATGTAACCCTAGTACCTAGAACAGTGCTGGACATATGATAGATGCTCAGTAAATGTGTAAAAAATAAATGTGCAAAACAATGAAGTATAAACTTCATCAAACCTACACACACACACAAAACTCTAAACAGAATTAAACATTTTCCTTAATTGAAATATGATGATTATCTACAGTTAAAGAATAATTCTGTATGTAGAACAATAGACTCTCAAAATTGTGAAGAACCTTAAAGTTATATAATCTAATCATACATATAATGTTTATATTTTTCTAGATTTTCCCATATTAACTTTCTAGTCTACTCTTTTTTTAAAAAATAGTTTATTGATTTTTAGAGAGAGAGGGAGAAGAGAAAAACATTGATGTGAGAGCATAACATCAATCTGTTGCCTCCTGCATGCCCTCCCCCGGCCTCCACACACACACACCAAGGATTGAGCCTGTAACCCAGGCATGTGCCCCAAACAGGAATTGAACCAGCAACCGTTTGGTACATTGGGTGATGCCCAATCAAGTAGGCACACTGGCCAGGGCTAGTCTATTCTTGAATAGAGCAGTAATAAGGGACTTTTTATATGGTTTGCAATGGAAAAATTTGAAGTCAATAATAGTTGATATTGTCTAAGATTACAAAGCAATTAAAGAAAGTAGTAATGTTAGAATCAGAAGCCAGGTCTCTTGCCTACAAGAATAGTGCCTGCATCATACCAAACTCTGTATAGAAAAATTTTAATGCATATGTCTACTGAATAAACCAAGTAAGTACTTCGATAGTTGACAATTAAAATAATATTTATACAATGAAAGTTCAATTTTAAAACATTATCAAGTATATATGTAGAACTTGGAAAACATTCTTTGAATTTATTTTATTGAAAAATTCTTACTTTGTAAAATAAGTATTTACTTTATAAAATAAAAATACTTTATTTTTAAAAATTGAAATTATTTGGTAAGTATTCCAATTATAAAGCATTTAGGTTGATAAAACAATATCATAAAGAGCTACTAGGCCTAAAGAAAGAGAATTCACAAAAAGTGTAAGGTACAGAATTCCACCAGGAACTTCAAAATACCATTATACTATATACTAAGAAGTCCACTTTGAAATTAGAAAGATGAAGACTAGAATGAAAGCAAGAAAAGACCTAATTAAGATGAAAAAGCCCTTAAAAGTTTCCTTCCAAAAATAATTTCACGCAAAGACCGACTTTAAAAAAAAAAGTCACTATACTATCTACTCCTGGATGAGTAGATTTTTAAAGGAAACAAGACCCAAACACTATGTTTGAGTTGTGAAAGTCTTTCATATTTTAATTGTGTTTTGGACTTCTGCTCAGTGTAGCATACTATGATATAAATAGATAGAAAAGTAATAAAATTATAGAAGACAATGAAATAGTCATAATTAAAATGCCTACAAATAACTCTATGTTCCTGCTTTTTTTTTAATGCTTAAATATTGTATTCTTTAGACTAACATGCCATGCTATTTCACCCATTTTAATACTCATGTGATATAGATTCAAGAATCTTTATTTCTTCTTCTAAACTTAGTCAGGTTTACCTATGTTCTTTTAAATAACTCTCCATTGCAACAGAAAACCAAAATAAAAATGACTTAGAATGTTAAACAAATATATTATCTCAAGAACCTAGCTTTTTCTACCCATACACTATAGCAAAATTTTTTTATTATAATTCATTTATATAAAATAAAAATGGTTATATTTACATGACATTTTAAAATTTAAAAAAAAATTAAATTCCTGACAAATTATTAAGATCTAACATGCCAAAAGATGTTTTGTAAAGTATTTTGGAAGCTGGCCCTTAGAGATTATCTACAAATGCTTAAAATGAAGTAGAATTTTGGCAACAATAATTTATTTTTATTAGTGCTGATGGCTAATTCTACCAAATCCAGCTCCAAAATGTTATTCTGGATGGACCTGCTAGTGAAAATATCGGTGTTGATCACAAGAAATTAATAAGTATAATATAATCAGTTAAATTTCCAAGAGTCAAAATTTATGCAAATCACTGCTTTTCTGAAAAAAAAAAAAATTCTTTCCACAAATATTTTCCTTTGTTTTTCTTACCCTTCAAACTGTGCCATTAGAGCAAAGGTCCTAAATGCTTTAATAGAAATTTGTTTGTTGGTTTGATTAAGGTTTGGATTGATTATCAACAAATGGGGTTACATTTCTAAGAATCTGTCCATGTTTTATCTATTTCTTCTGGTGAACTGACTGCAAGGTGGCTGATCTGAGTGTGAAAAGAAGCTAACCTTCATATGACAGTGAAGACTCATTTGAACGTAATTAGATAAATTAATATGTAGTTATAACAGCCCCTGATTATTATAATTACTTTACAATTTGAAAACAATATTTAATTTAATTCTTGTAATAAACCCATGAAGAAGTCAAGGAACGGTTACCCCTCTTACAGATAAGTTAATCCTGCTGAGCCTCGCTTTCCTTACACGTCAGCACAGCCTGACAGGCTAGCGGCTGCAGCAGAACCAGAGCCAAGTCCCGTTCTTCCAGCCCCGTGCCCTTCCAGTCAGCAGATAATACCGTATGGGAGGCTGAGATGAAGATACAGTTTTGCAGAAACCCAAAACACTGAAGACTGTTCACCGCAACCCTGGATGGGGGTATTGATTTACATAAGTTAAAATCCTATGCGAAGTGAAGTGATTTTGAATGTGTTTAAAAAAATGTCTTTATTATATTCCCTAAATTTCTGTGTGTTTAATTTCAAAAGACTAGTTCTCTTTTCACTTATAAAATGATTTTATGTGACCTTTCATATAAAATTGTCAACTATGTAGGCTCTATAAACAAAAATAGGTCAGTGGTTAATCTCAATTAAAAAAAAAAAAAGAAAGAAGGAAGAGAGACATTTTAAGCAACCGGTAACACTGAGCTTTTATCATTTGTTTCTCTTTTGTCCAACTCTCCATGTGGTCTTCTAGAGCTGGTTTCTGGCCCAAGTTTTATGAAAGACTCCTTTAAAAGAAGCTCCATGCCAGAGCATTAAACATTCAGTGAAGCCTTTAAGAACAAGATAGAAAGGCTTCAATAGCCATTCAGTTATATTGGAAACACTACTTGATTAAATTAAAAAAAAAGCTAACTGCATTTGGGTTTCTTACATTTAATGAAGAACCTTCCAAGAAATGTCAGCCACATTTACCTACTTTTTCTTACTGGACATAATTAGTCTCTTCAAACTTGTTTCTAAATGTAACATTGATGTCTGAGCATGAATAAAATATATGTGGTATACTGCCTTATGTCTCACATTTGGCAATGCTGAAAAATCAACTTTGTTATGCTGCAGTGGGAGTTGATCACTGGTTTAAAGTTAGGAACATTTTAAAAGATAATTCCACAAGTGGTAATTATAATTATTTTATTATTGTTTTAATTTGGTGGATGATAAAGAACTGCTTCTGATGGTATCTTGCTTACTTTACATTCTACTAATACCACTGCAGTAGGTATTAGCAATAATAACAGCAACTTAAATTGACCAGGGCCTGCAGGTGGAGGGGGCACTGGTATCTAAAGTGTTAAAGGAAACAGAAAGATGAGGTAAGAGGAGGATCTAGAATGTCTTCACAACATCCCTGTCCCCTATGAAGAGGTGATACTAGGTTAAGAAACTGAAATTAGAACAGGAAAATGAGATATATATGAAATTATAAGGAGTAACAAAGAGCAAAAGAGGGGGCTATTGCTAGAGAGAATGGGATAAAATCAAGGTATTTTAAAGTCTTAGATGGTACTTCAATGAGCGGCTCAAGCATCAAGGTGATTTATTTTATTTTATTTTTTAATTAAATGTATTGGGGTAACATTGGTTATAGTATTATGTAATTTTCAAATCTACAATTCTATATAACCTCATATATACATTGTATTGTGTACTCACCAATCAAAGTTTAGTCTCCTTCTGTCAATATATATTTGAACCCTTTAACCTTTTTGATGGATGATTGGATAAACCAGATATGGTACATATATACAATGGAATGCTACTCAGCCATAAGAAAGGATGAAATACTGCCATTTGTGATCATATTCAGTGGTTCTCAACCTTCTGGCCCTTTAAATACAGTTCCTCATGTTGTGACCCAACCATAAAATTATTTTCGTTGCTACTTCATAACTGTAATGTTGCTACTGTTATGAATCATAATGTAAATATCTGATATGCAGGATGGTCTTAGGCGACCCCTGTGAAAGGGTTGTTCGGCCGCCAAAGGGGTCGCGAGCCACAGGTTGAGAACCGCTGATATAGATGGATCTTGAGACTATTGTGCTAAGTGAAATAAGTCAAGGTGATTTTTGAGAGTCCTTTGAATTCTTTCACTTATTTCAGGGGAGCCACAAGATAATTTACTATGATGACATGTTTCTTTTAGTATGACAAATTATTATATGTTCTTTCAGAAAATCAACTAAAAGCGTATATCCTACTTTATAATGATTATTAATTTCTTCATTACTGTGATGTTATAAAAGCTAAAACAAAGCAAAAACACCTATTTGATTATTTCAATAAATATGGTAAATGCCAGTGAATCTACCTATTTAATCCCTCCCTTAAATAAATATACTCACTCCCTCTTTCCCTATTTTTTTGTTGTTGTTGTTGTTGTAATAAAGAAGCACTCCTAGGATCCCAGGTTCAGAGCAAAATAATATTAAAAATACCAACTTAAAAATGTACAAACATTAAAAATATATTTTTAAGAAAAACAAAGTGCCTTTACCTTGATACTTCACATCACAATTATAATAATAAATAGTGACTAAACTATAACATATTAATGCAAAATAAACTAAAGAAGTGGCCACATTGAGACTGGTAGGAGGGTCAGATATGCAGAATGGGCTGGCCCCACACCCACATGTGGCAGATAAAAACCAGGAGGGAAAACCTGGCTGTGGAGGTCTCCTCTGAGGAGCAAGGAGTCCCAGTCCCACACCAGGCCCCTCAGCCTAGGGTTCTGGTGCCAGAAAGAGAATTCCCCATAATTTTTGGCTGTAAAAACCATCCAGAATTGAGGCTGAGGGAGGCTGAGGCTGCTGGAGACCCAGGCAGCTCCTTTTAAAGGGCCCACACATGGACTTATTCAGACTTATTCCCTCTGAGCTCCAGCTTGGGGACAGCAGTTTGAAAGGCACCAGAGTATATGCGGAGGGATGGAACTGTCCTGCTTCAGAGCATGGGCTGGAGGAGGGGAAGCTTTCTCCCAGACAGACATGCTGGCAGAGGCCACCGTTCGTTTGATGTACCTTTCCCTCCATAGAGTCAGCAGGCAGGCACCATATCTGAGTTGCCATCAACCTGGCTTACACTGTTTTCCCCACCATTTTGATTCCCTGAGGCCCTGCCACACCCATGATGGGAGCCCACCCAAGCTCTTTCCAATGGCTTTTCCATAGGAATGACTTGTCTTTGATTATACTTCAGATTTTCATAAAATCTCTCAAACAAGCAGCATCTGGCCTCAGTAAGCTCCACACATCTTGCTAAGTGGCCCCAGGCCAGAACACAGGCAGTAGTTGATGTTGGCCTGCACCTCCCAGGAGGCCCCAGGGCCAATACACCACTGGAAAGTTTCAGACCATATGGTAGCACCACCACCCAATCACCTCCATAAGCAACACACTCAAAGGCAGACTCAGCAAGTATCAAAGCCCCGCTGAAGTTAAGTCCTGCTCTGTGTGGTGAGCCCATGATCTTCCAAGGTGGTTGGAAGTCGGTGGTTAGTTGTCACAGCCAGTCCTTGCAGCTGATGAGCCTAGGTAAATCCTTCCCATTGATGTGCCAATAACAATTAAGACAACTATAACATAAGGGTGTACAGCTGACATGGGGGCATGGACACACCTCAAGTACCCAGCTGGGGTGATTGGGGAGGCTGTGCCACTGGACCCTATAGGACACCTACTACATTAAGCCATACTACCAAGACTGGGAGACATAGCAGTTCTAGCTCATACATAGAAACAAACATAGGGAGGCAGCCAAAATGAGGAAACAAAGAAACATGGTCCAAATGAAACAACAGAAAACAACTCCAGAAAGAGAACTAAACAACATAGAGATAAGCAATCTACTAGATGCAGAGTTCAAAACACTGGTTATAAAAATGCTCAAGGAACTTAGTGAGGACCTCAAACAGCATAAAAAATAACCAGTTAGAAATGAAGGATACACTAACTGAAATAAAGAATAATTTACAGGGAAGCAGCAGTAGAGTACATGAAGTTGAGAATCAAATCACAGATTTGGAATATAAGAAAGAAAAAAAACACCCAATCAGAATAGCAAAAAGAAAAAAGAATCCCCCCTAAAAGAGAATAGAGTAAGGAGCCTCTGGGACAACTTCAAGTGTACCAACTTGGGGGAGCCAGAAAGAGAAGAGAGCAAGAAATTGAAAATTTATTTGAAGAAATAATGACAGAATACTTCCCTAACTTCTCATACAAGTCAAGGAAGCATAGAGTCCCAAACAAGATGAAGCCAAAGAGGCCCACACCACAACACATCATAATTAAAATACAAAAGGTTAAAGGCAAAGAGAAAACCTTAAAAGAAGCAATAGAAAAGCAATTAGTTCCCTACAAGGTAGATCCCTGATTTTTCAACAGAAACTTTACAGGCCAGAAAAGAGTGGCAAGAAATTTTCAAAGTGATGAAAAGCAAGGACCTACAACCAAGATTACTCTACCCTGCAAAGCTATCATTTAGAATTGAAAGATAGATAAAGAGTTTCCCAGACAAGAAAAAACTAAAGGAGTTCATCACCACCAAACCAGTATTATATGAAATGTTAAAAGGTCTTATTTAAGAATAATAAGAAGAAAATAAGATACAAAATATGAACAAAAAATGCCAATAAATACATATTTATCAACAATTGAACCTACAAAGAAAATGGACAAGCAGAACAGAAACAGACTTATAGATACAGAGCACTTTTTGTTGGTTGCCAGATGGGAAGGGTGTTGGGGGGTGTGGGCAAAAAATGGTGAAAGGATTAAGAATTACTAATTTATTGTTACACAGCAGTAATGAGGATGTAAAGTACAGCATAGGGAATATAGTCAATTTATTCTAATAACTAGGCATGGTGTACTAAAACACAGGCCAATAATATTGTTTTAGAATTTTTAAAAAATGATTAAGAAAGAACAAAAAAGTCACACAGTGCAATTTTCTTGAAAAGGTTATTTTCAACTTAATTTTCTTGCTATTTTTATCTTCAGATCAGTTTTAAATCTATGCATTCCTCATTTCAGTTAGGTCTGTATGTGCATCTTCCATAGTTCACAACATTGATGTTGTATAATCTATTTTTTTAAATCCCGTCTGAGGTGTTGAAAGCATTGGACTTTATTTAGAAACAGTAGCATAAAAAATAATGAAATAGCCAAATACCTACATATATTAATTTCTTTGCATCTGTATGATTGTTCTATCATTTTTTTACATTCTAAAATGGAACTCACCCATCATTTTTTTTGAGTACACAACCACAATTTCTTGCGATTTTTTAAAAATGTCAGCAGCTTTTGTGTTTAAGTTTGATGAAAAACTCTGTATTGAGAATTGTAATGTTAGTTACCCTTTACTGATTTTTTAAAATGTGTCAGGCACTCTTCTGATTATTTAAAATAGATGGATTCATTTTTACCTTAAACATCCATCTACAGTAGGTATTTCAAGATACTCATTTTACAGAAGAAGACAGTGACACATAAAAAGTTTAAGCAACTTGCCCAAGGTTTACGTATCTAGTGAATGCGGAGCTGGGTTACAACCCAAACTATGAAGTTCTAGAGCTTGGATCAATATACTCCCTGATAGGTCTTTTTTTATTTATAGCAAAACAAAAGAGATTAATAAATGAAACACCCTTATCAGTGGTGAATATTAATAGAGCATTGCATTCTATTTAATAATCTAAAGATGTAAAATAATATAATATATACTACTTTTAAAGTCATGAATAATTAAACAACATGGATCCTGGACACATTTGCAGAACAGTCAGCAAGTATTTTCCACATTTTTCTAAATTCAGAAATTCATTGGGCTCTAAAAAGACTTTTTAATTGTGTAGATAATAGCAGAGAGAACTGCCTTTATGGCCTATACACAATGTTATTGGTATCTAGAATGGTCAGTTTAAGAATAATTTAAAAGATTTTAATCAAATCATTGCAAATTTTGGAGCTCAAAGTAATTCATTCATTGTCAAAAATGACTTGAGAAAGCAGGGGTGTTTGATTCAGAAAAGACAAAATGGCCGGAAAATAAAGTATGTTCTTACTGTATTGTACAAAAATCCTCCATCTTTCACTGGGAAAAACAAGAATTTTTTCCTGTAAAATTCATTAAATTTTGAATTTTCATGAAAAGAGCATCAAAATAGTCTTGAGAGATTTAGCTTAAATTTTAAATAAGAAAAATTCATAGTAAGGTTTTGAATCAGAAAGTATGTATGGGTAGAAATACATACTCAACTAGTTATATTTTGATTATCTTGTAGTTTCATCTGACCACATGATATTATTTTATTTGCCTGACAGTAGATTGCAATAGTTTCCCATTAGCTGGTTAAGAAAATTCAGAATTGAATTAAGATCAGGAAAATAAGTAACCAATAGAACAATTTCTAGTGAGATATTGTTATGGCATTTCCAAAATCACTTTAGTGAGATAAAAACACAATGTGTTAAAAAGCACTAAAAGTTGAGGTTTACAGATGTTAAATACATATTTATTAAAGTATCATGTGTTAACTTGCATAGTTTATATGAAAAGGAATACCTAACTAAAACAAATTTGAATGTATAGTTAGACTCTGAGGGAAAAAACCGTTGTATGCCTACCCTTCTACATAAACCCAGACAATTATTTCCCTATTTTGAAGCTAAGGACCTAAATATGAAAATGAACTTATAGATTATAAATTTACCACATTTCTTAATAATATTTTCCTGCCTTTCCTTAGTGTTGAGACACATTTTATGTACCAATTTACTCCCTCACTCCATTCATTCATGCATTTATTCATTATTCAAGATAACATACCTCTTTTGAGGCGGTAATTCAACATATCCATCTATTCATAGCTCAGACCTTAAGCATGCTTACATTGCAAACAGACAATACTTATTAGATTCCCAGCTTTGCTATTTACTAGCAATATGGCTGTTAGCAAATTACTTTATCCTTTACTTTATAGGTTCCTCACCTATAAAATGAGGATAACAGTATCTAGTCAATAGGGTAGTTCTAAAAATTAAATGAAAGAATGCAGAGTCCAGCACAAAGTTAATACTCAATAGGCATTAACAAACACTGAGTAAAAACTTCATAATGAATTGACTGCCTAAGCACTTAGGAAATATTTTTGTAACACCTCATGAGAGCTGTTGTATTCTGTGGAACTAAACAATGGAAATATTATCATTAGACACCGAGCTATTGAAAGATGCGACCTCCAAGGCCAGTTGCAAAGGCCATAGTATTACATCA
This sequence comes from Myotis brandtii, assembly GCF_000412655.1. NCBI lineage: Eukaryota > Metazoa > Chordata > Mammalia > Chiroptera > Vespertilionidae > Myotis > Myotis brandtii. Next base: position 134,036 of record NW_005353920.1, read on the forward strand.
TGAAATACAAATAAAATACAAGGGCTGTAGTAAGCAGAATAATTGCAGAAAGTAACTGAATGAAATGAAGATGTATGTCTTGGTAAATGATTGTTTTATAGATCTTGTGAGGCATTCAATGGAATCTGGGACATCAAGTCTGTAGATAAAGGAACATAGTTGCCATGGCATGCTCTTAAACTCAACCAGGTAAGAAAGGAGCCAGTGGGAAATTGATCATGTTATATAATAAATATTTTCACAAAGTTTTATATAGAATTCAATTAAAAAATAAATTACACGCGTTTTCAAATGATCTGGAACAGATTGCTTTTTAAAAGAAGGTTATACTTAAAACTTTCTAAAAGAAGCACTTTCTACAGTGAGAGTAATCCTCTCTATAATGTACTTTTTGCAACAATATAAGCTTGCATATTTTCCCATTCCTTTGTGATTAAAGCGGAGTTGAGTATTTACAAGGAAGGCTATAAAGGTGTCCAACAGCATAGTATGTGCCTCATATTAGAATTGATTATTTCCTATAATTTTATTAATTCATAAATTTCTTTAGTTGCTGAAATTTGGGAATGATTCCAGTAAACAAAGTTCTGTCTAGCCCTAGCTGGTTTAGCTCACTTGATAGAGCGTTGGGCTGGAGACTCAAGGGTCCCAGGTTCGATTCCGGTCAAGGGCATGTACCTTGGTTGCAGGCACATCCCCAGTAGGGGGTGTGCAGGAGGCAGCTGATCGATGCTTCTCTCTCATCGATGTTTCTAACTCTCTAGCCCTCTCCCTTCCTCTCTGTAAAAAATCAATAAAATATATTTAAAAAAAATAAAGAGGGACAGAAACACTTCTCATTTACAAGGTATCACTAGGACCAGAAATCAGTAACATAGTGGCAGAGATGGAGCTGGGCACATGCCCAACAACATGAATTCTTACCTACCAAGGCTTATCTAGTTATTGCCCCCTCTGAATGCCCAACAAGGCATCAACAGAAATAAATGATGAAACCTCAGTATGTCACACCAGTGGGGGTGCAGGAGGCGGCTGATCGATGTTTCTCTCTCATCGATGTTTCTGACTCTCTGTCTCTCTCCCTTCCTCTCTGTAAAAAAAAAATCAATAAAATATATTTAAAAAAAAAAAAGTTCTGTCTATAGTCTTGAAACAGTGAATCACCCTAATAACTGTTTTAGGAGAGCAACTCTTGATACAGGTGGAGAGGGAGATGGAATTCTAAATGTTAACTAGTCTATATAAGAAACATTTTAGATACATGTGAAGATGAAAACATTCTGAATTAACAATAATTAAGGTCGCCTCCTAGAGTTGTGTGTAAAAACTCATGTCGGAACATCTTAAAGGTTTGATGCAGTTCCTGTGTAATACCACCTGCAATCCCTAGAGACCTTTCATGCAAACAGGTCACTATGGGTAACCATGTTAATTCACACCCTTAATTCTAGAACATAACTGCCAGAAAAATGCACTAGCAATTTAGTGCATTTTGTAGATTGCATATTTTATGGCAATGAGGAAGATTTATTATCAAGAACATTTTCAAATCTGAAAAAAAAATCATTTTTTTCCTATCACTTAATAAATTTTCACTAACTACATATTGATGTGTTTGAATTTTTATCCTACATTCACTCTCTCAGCTAGACATAAGGAAACTGACTTGTTTTTTTTTTAGTCCCCAGCATACACCTATCACACAGTTCAGTCAGTACCTGACATTCATTCATTCAACATTGTTATGGTTAATAGTGCAGGGTATAAAGCAGTAATCAAGACAGAATATAACACTGCTTTCCTGCAAGTTACATGCTTGTGGACAAAACAGAATGTAAAGAACTAAGTTCCTAATACATATTTGTAGAACATGTTACAGAACAAACTTAATAAATATTTATTTTGATGTATTATTTTATATCTCTATTCTGGTTGACCATTATAATTATCTACAACTTTCTTAAAGAGTTCTTCTAATTCTCCATTTTGAAAACAAAATAAAATATATATTTCTCTATAATTGTAGGCTACTGACTATTCTTGATTTTACTCCTAACTATAAATATGTATGGATGTTTATGCATATATAAGCAACTCTTAAAGAAATAAATTAATGTGAATATTATATGTAATCACCTTTCTTTTTTAAGTTTTTTGGAATAAATCAGAAATTTGTGCCTTTTATGGCCAGATGTCCATGATCAAATATATAATGTGTCATTTTTTCTATTCCACTCTGTCATAAAGTAATAAAACATTTATTAACGAACTATACTAAAAAGACTACACTCAATTTATCAGAGTGCTATTCCTAGGCAGCTCAAAAGAAGAGAAGGCAACAACTGTGCACAGATGTATTCTGCAAGTCTTTCCTAATCTAGGAAGTGCATATTTAATACATGAATGAACACTCAGATATTTACTCAATATAAATAATTAAATTTATGTCTAACAAAATACTTTAATAATATATTAACATAAAATAAAATGTGCCCAGAGAGGCTTTCATTTGTCCTTTTATGTGAGCCCAACCACATGTCATTTATCAAACTTGTGTCTTTAAAGAAAGCAATTTGTATAATTAAGAAAAACTTTGAAAACCAAAGTTCCTAATTTCGCTGGTAATTGAACTATTATTCTCCTGCTTTCTCTTTGATGTCAGCATTGTATTTCTGCTACAAGAAGTGGGCTCCTTTATGACCAACGTCGACCTCTCATCACAGCACATATCAACACCACTGCATCAATATGAGTCTCCATTGATCTCACACCAAGCTGGCACTGTTATTTTCAAATGGTTGATTATATTTTTAAATACTAACCGTTTTTCTTGAAAGTCATTATTTTAACCTGCTAATTAAAGCCATTATACTGATCGAATCACTGTTTCAGAACTACCTTAGTTTTTATTACAAGTCAGAAAATTACATTTTATAGTAAAGGATTACTTTTAGTAATACCTAGAATTCGGTTTAAAATTTTCAATTTAATGGCAATAGATAAAAAGCCAAGCATTCAATGATCCAACACCGAAACGTCATTTATTGGAACAAATGATCTGTTCTCAAAAGACAATGCTATTACACATTTTGCCAATAATACTACTGAGTTTTACTCAAGTCATAGAAAATACTAATAACTAACTAGCTGACAAAGAGAGGAGGGCCATCTTTCATTCTTATAATGACTAACACCTGAAGAACAGAACAAGAGCATTTTCTAAATGTTAGATGATAGCAGTGACAAAATTAAAATAAACATTTTCTTCCTTAAATGGATACAATGTTGGAGTATACATAACATCTTATTTACGCTATACAAGCTTAGAACAACAATCTCAAGACAGGTAAGTTACCTTATATTAACTGGAAATCAGGTTGTTTGCTTTATGAACTATTTCTTTTAAAATACTCTAAATTTAATATATGACATACAGGTCAATGGTATGAGGCCAAAAGAGCCCTGGGCAAGGGAAGGGAGTTGGGCTGTGTCCTAGTCGTGCCACTGACAAGATGTGCTACTGCATGGGACGCATTTAATATGCTTGGGTCTCAGTTTCCTCACCTGCAAAGTAAGGAATCTAAAATAAGTGAGTGTTAATTTCCCTATATTTCTAAAACATAAGCCTATTAAACAAAAGTAGCTTATATTTGACAAAAAGTATTATGAAATCAGCTTATTTTATGGACCGATGGTTTTAATTTTGCTTTTTAAAAAGATTTTTGCACTGTAATACTGATTTATTTCACCTAAAATTAAGCTTTCTTTACTTGGAAACAAAAATTAATTAATGGTGAAATGGATATTTTAAATTGTTTCTCACACAGGCTTACCATAAAAAATGGAATTGGTTCCCAGAGAAGTAATGATTCTTTGCCAAGTTATTATGTTGAAAAATTTAGAATGACTAAATAAATAATATAGGAACAATTAATCTGAGCAATACTCATTATCATTAACTTCCACCTCTTATTTCTACTTCCCTTTTCCAGTATATCATTACTTTGAAGATATTCCAGATATTTTATGATAGCTTCTCTTTGGATCTTATAGAAAGTATGCAATGTTTAGGTTCCAAAATGTTACAGTATGGATGAAAACATTCCATCAGCCTTCCTTTTACTTTTATTATCCAAATTGCCCTTTTTCCACTTTTTAATCTCTCAGCCCCTTTTTGTATCTTCCTTCAGCCCAAAAGATATTCTTAAAATGTTTCTTATACTCATTCAAACTCAACTTGTCATTTATAGTTCTGATAATATATATCTCGCAACAAGCACAGTTGGCATGTCCAAAATAAAAACATAAAACTCCAAAAATTGTGCTGCTTTACAAATATATGTCCTTTGCTTTATCTTAATTTTAATCACTAATTCTTATATTTATAGCCAGTATGCACTTTATTAATATTGGTATGCTTTCAATTTTTAAGACATAGATTTCACTACTTTGACTCATTTTCTTGTTACTAATAATTACCTTTCAAGAGAACTGATGATAAATAATTTTTTTAAAGAGGCATGATTGTTAGAATGGAGGCATTGACGTTTAGAGGAGAAACATGACTGGGATCTCCCGATTGCTGTCCAGCAGATGTTCTGCTCTCAGTACTCACTTACCACTTTTTATCAACACAGACAGGCACTAATCTGTCTGAATTCAATACACTTTCTATAAAAGTTCTGCATCTTTACCGGACACGCTGCATGCCTCCCTACAAAATATAAACACTCAACATGCAATTTTTAGAAATCACACACAATCACATGCACACACATAGATTAGATTTTAATAACTCCATCTAGCAGTGAAATAACTATGTAGTAATATGTTCAGTATCTTCTTTAGTCCGTTGTCTCTTATATGAAGAGGTATCTTTTAAAATTTTAAATTGTGTGTCCATATTATTCTTATTAAAATGATTGGCATTTCTGAATGAGAAACAAAGAAAAATTGAAACATCCAAAACACTAAATGATTAAATTTCTTACTAAAGCACAACAAACCCTTAACAAACGGACATAGTTTACCTCCCTGTCATGACTTTCTTCTATGTGTGCAGTTCACCAGCCACACAAACCATGCATTGCCTCCAATATATTTATCATATTTATTATTTAATGCTTATAAATCTTTGAATTTATTCTTCTCCAGTGAAGTATGAAGATTGTAATAACAAATGTATTGGATAAAACTAGAACATTAGACAGTATATGTGATGAAAGGGACTAGAAAGAAAAGTAATAAAAATGAAAAGTGTTGATGTACATATTCTCCACCAGGCCCAATGCAATGTATTTTCACATATGTAATCTCCATCTTTATTGGAAATATTTTTAATTTAAAGTGTAAACATATGTGTATAGTTTAAACAATGGAACATAACCAAATAATATTCAAATATAGGAAGTGCACAAAAAACAAATATTAATATCACAAAATAAAAATCTTAGACAAATGATGTGTAAAATCATTAGTTTTCTAACAAATAAATTGTCCAAAGATGTAAAGACAAAAACATGCATAGAAAATACAATTATGTAATAATTATTGAAATGTTTGTCTTAATAATCAAATAAATACAAATTAAACCATAAACTACCGTTTTCCCATGTAGTGAATCTGCACTTACCACACAGCACTATGGCTGTTCGTTTACTTCTTAGTATCCCCTGCTAAATTAAAATAGTGGAAGGTTGCAGTGTGGTCATTAATGCTACATCCATGTGCCTACCTACAAAATATACAGATGTCTTGAGTAAATAAACTAATGAATGCATGCATACATGAATGGACACGATAGTACCTAAGGCTAGGGTGGTACTGAGGATTGGGCACTCTCACACACTGCAGCTGGACCATGGATTCTAAGCACAGCTGCACAGGTCCACTGAGCAATCCTTCATCCATCAAGTATTTAGTGTAGGTATCAAACTTCTCCACAGACCCTTTAGCCTTCAGATATCCACAAATGAACTTCTGTTCTTTACAAACCTGCTGTTCACTCTTTGCCTTATTTTATACCTGAGTCTATCAAGAAGGTTATAGACCGAACAAGTAAGTGCATTCCTCCCTCCAACAGCCATTTTCCGTGAGTCAATTCTTTTGTTTCTATGTTCTAAACGCATCTCTCTCTTTTAGTACATCTTCCCTCTCATTTTCTTCCTTTTCTTTTCTTTTTTGTAAATATGTTTTTATTGATCTCAGAGAGAGGAAGGGAGAAGGAGAAAGGGATAGAAACATGAATGATGACAGAGAATCATTGGTTGGCTGCATCCTGGACGCCCCCTACTGGAGATGTGTCCTCAGTGGGAATCAACAGTGACCTCCTGGTTCATGGGTCAATGCTCAACCACCTAGCCACACAGGTCGGGCTCATTTTCTTCCTTTCAAACCATTACAACAAATGCTTAATTTTTGCTTTAATTTCAATCCACTTCAGTCAATTTTCTTAAGGACAGTCACATTATTACTTCTTGTCTTGAAATTCCTTGTAAGTCCCTGTCTTTGACAGGAAAAAGTAAAGGCCCTTTTGTAGAGTGGAGAGGCATCTTCCTAGTTTGCTGCCTATGTCACTAGAAGCTTCGACACACACTGAACCATGCATGTAGACATACCAAATTGTGCATAGACATACCACATTCTCATATTCTAGGTTTTGCACCTGCTAGTCTTTCTATGCTTTGTCCAATCCTAAACACCTAGCAGTGTCACATTCATTCGACCAGGCCAGACTAGCATGACACTTCCTTTGTGAATCTTTCCTTAACTCCCCTCTGTAGTATGATCCCTCTTTCCTCTGTAATACCCCTACGCTGCCATGCAATTCATATGTTACTATGCTACTTGTGTGTCAATGACTCAACTTCTGGGTATATCTAGTGCCTGGCACATACTTACAGTTCTAATACTACTCAATGTTTGTAATTACGATACCAACTGACAAAGGAGCTTGAGGTGTTACTGATAGACTCTGAATTTTCATTTCAGTATATTTCTTGTTAAAATGAAAAAAATACTGTCTTACTTCTGTATTTGCATAGTATACACTAATATATACTTTAATATTTAATCCTACAATATTGTAATTTATAAGAAAAAAATATTTGGTCATTCAGATGACCAAAATATATTTAACCTACATATTTGGTCTTCATCATGGTTCCTGGTTCACATCTCTCTCCCAAACCATTGGCTAGCCCCTAAGTCAGCGATTTTCAACCTGTGTGCAGCAAAAGATTTTAAAACATGCAATACCTGACTAGTCAGGGGCACTGACTTCTTTTCCCTTAGATTGTCAAATAAAAAAAGGACACCAGCCAACACAACAATAGCTGTCCGGTGTGAATGATTTTACCTCTTTTTTGTCAGATTGGCAAACAATATATTTTTTGGTGTGCTGCAGAATTTTAATAATTCGATTATGCATGCCATGAGATGAAAAAGGTTGAAAACCGCTGCCCTGTGTTGAGGTGATGAAAACGTTTTTGTTATTCTGATGAGACAACTTTTGGAAAGCACCAAAGGATGAGGGCAGGTTGCCAGTGGAGCTGGAGGTTGAGTTCAATCACCAAGGGCGAATGACTTAATCAATCAGACCTCTCTAATGAAGCCTCCATAAAACCCCAAAGGATGGGGTTTGGGGAGCTTCCAGGTTAGTGAACAGGTGGAGATTCAAGGAGAGTGACGCCTGGAGAAGACACGAGAGCTTTGAGCCCTTTCTCCATCCATTGCCTCATGCATCCCTTCCACTTGGCTATTCCTGAGTTACTGTATCCCTTCATCATAAACCACTGAGCTAGTAAGTAACATGTTTTTCCTGAGCTCTGTGAACACCGCTAGCAAATTAATTCAACCCAAGGGAATGGTCTTGGAAACCTCTGATTTTTATAGTCAGTGAGTCAGAAATACAAGCACCTGAGCTTGTAACTGACATCTGAAGTTGGAAGGAAGGATATAGTCTTATAGGACAGAGCCTTTAACCTGTGGAATCTGATGCCATCTCAGGGTGGATAGTGTTGGGGTTCAGTTGAATTGTAGGACATCCAGCTGGAATCTGAAGCATTGCTTGTTCTATGTGTGGGAAAAACCCCTCTCCACACACTGGAATTGGTGTCAGGTCCCTTTAAGTGCTGACCAACTGAAATTTGTATGTTAAAAAAAAATATTTCATGGTTTAAAACATACTATGATACTAGCTGGCATATATAGATAGAAACATGAATATTGATTATATGTCTTGTACTATATTAAATGAGGGGGGAAATGTTTACATATAAGACTTTAAAGAATAAAGATATATTTATATTAAATCTATTCTCTACTTTACACAAATATTTAAAGTATGACTCGGAAATGTAGTTACCAAAAATATTTTTAAATGATTCCAAAGTGATTGTGTTTCAAGTGATTGTGCTTAAATCAGGAAGAAGATATAAAACATGGCATATTTCAGGTGCATTGACTGTCATGTTATTTATTATGGTTTACCTTTATTTTTTTAATTATCTTTAAAATTTTCAGTTACAGTTTACTTTCAGTATTATTTTGTATTGGCTTTAGGTGTACAGCATAGTGGCTAGACAATCATATACTTTACATGTTCCCCCTGGTATATTGTAACCTACCTTTAGAAGCAGAGAACTTGCTTCTATATTCCATTCTCCCTCTATTTCATAGCCAATATTTTGAAAAGCTTTAAAGAAATTTCTTCAATTTCTTCAATATTTTGAAGAAATGTAAATGTCCAAAACCTGTGCCTGATGTTAATAAAAAAAAGTATATTGTAATATGTGAAATATATGGAATAGAATAGTAAATTTTATGTCTGGGTCCTATTTTTAGTTTAGATTTTTAACAAAAGTATATTCTGGTACAGTATATTACTATTCTACAATTTATCCTTTAAAAACAAAAAATAGCTGTATAGCTATTCCCTTGTTACTCCATGATGATTTTGGAGGAATGTCTGTGATTATATTTAGAGCCTTGTAAGAAATATGAAAAATACAGAACAACAAATTTAGGGCTTATTCAGGAAGAAAGGTGTTAAAATTATCTCTATTAACTAGGTTAGTGGAAGGGAATTATGGCTCACAAACTATAAAACTAAATGCTCTAATGCTTTCATGTAGTGATACCATGGGGATGAAAGGCTGAAAATAGTAGGTGAAAGGAAATCTAACATAACCTGCTAAACAGTCATAATAACAAAAGCATAAAATTGTCTCTAAATTATAGGTGAATAATTTAAAGTACAGATAATCTTACCAAATTTGAGGCCTACCATATGTTGATAGAAGGCTGGTGTTTTTTTTTTTAATTTCTAGGTTGCTATGAGATAAATTAATGGTGAACTGTTTGTTTATTTTTAAGCACTTAAAGCCAAGACATGTTTTGAAGCTGGCATGCCCACATCGACCATGAATTTCATTTGTTTACATTGCTAAAAGCATCTCCTGCTCTCCATGATGTGAGGCCTAAAAAAGAGTCCTGAAGCACTAACAATGTCACATATGCCACTGAAAGAAAACTTTCACATCAACTTTTATTTGGTTTCCAACTTCTGGGTTTAGGCCACCAGGGAGTTATTTCAAGGTATTTTCAAAGCCAATGAGCTGTAAGCATTGTCATTGGAGCAAATAGGTATGGTGCATAAACATATGAATGTGTTGATGGTTTGATTAAATTTAAAGCTTTATAAAAATGTTAATTAATTCAGCACATTGGTCACTATGAATGACCTTAAGCAATAGATAATTTGTTGACTTTTTCACATGGAAATTTTTGAAAAAGATGGGGATTATGATGTTTTATAACAATAACATCAAATTTTATATTTAATCATTCCTTGACTTTCCTATGGCATCACTATATAACTTGTACAGTTACACTTTACTATCTTTAGACAACCCAACACCTACTCTGAGCTCTTAGTTCACTCATTTTAATTGCATTTTCTCTTGTGCATTCTAATTCTAGTGCTGACGTTAATTTTAGATGCAAGAACTTAAGTCACTAGCATTTTCTAGGTCTCAACAATAAAGTAGAAACACTGGACCAATGTTTTCTACAAAATTCTTTCAAAATCCAACATTCCATCACTCTCTTACATTACAGCCCTCACACATTTGAGTGGATAGTGGCAAGTACACAGCAGGTACCCAGTGAATGCTTGTTTACTTAATGTGCTATAGCTTTTACTACTTTATTAACCTAGGCTGACTGCAGGAAAATTGTGTTCCTTAAAGTTTTTCACAAAACTAATGGTTGGAACATCTCAGAACTCCCTCCAACTGATTGACTTAAAATCTTTGGCTTTATTCTCTTCCCATAAAACTGCGGCTTTTTACAGCTCTAGAGACAATGAGTGCAATTAATTACACATGCACAGGAGCAATAATCTCCAAAGATAATTTTATTTCTGAAGTCATGTACTATCATCTCAGCCAAATCATAAATTAACACAAATCAAACTGGGTGAAGTTGAAGGATGAAAACCAATCTGTCTCACTTTGCCATACTCTAAGACCATCTTTAAATCTTTGGTAACTTGAGCTTATAAGTCATATTAGAATCAAATATTTTAAATGGAATTTTTAATTACAGTGAGATGTTCATAGTAAAAAATACTATGCACATAAGATCACTATGCACAGCTGAGTGCAAAAAAAAAAAGGAATGCATTCCTTTTTGGGAGAATAAGTAAGGACACAAAATTGCTATGTAGGTAGGACATATATACATTGTGGTTTAAATATTTTAAACGCTAATAAAATATTAATTTACAAACAATCTAATTTACAATTAATGAACCCGAAGATCTGATGCCATGTTTTTATGGTTTTATTTTTCTCAGGATATTTAACATTCATAAAAAAGTAGATTGATGTAAAATATTCCTAATAGTTTTTTGCAGAAGTTTGAAATATATAATCTATATATATAAAAGCCAGCTACCAGAATGCTGTAATGACCAGAACGACCGGTCGCTATGATGCACACTGTGGCCAAGGAACAGGTCTGATAGTAGGTGGGGCCGATGGCCAACCTCCTGCAGCCCCTCCCCTGGCCGACCATGCCCCCGATGGGCCCCCACCACCGCAATCGGCCCACAGACCCTCCCTCTGGCCGGCCCAACCCCAAATCACCCCCCTTACCCCAATAGGGGGTGGGGCTGGCCAGCCAACCTCCTGCAGCCCCTCCCATAGCCAGGCCCCACCCAAGATTGGCCTCCCCACCCCAATTAGGGGCGGGGCTTGCCGGCCAACCACCTGTGGCCCCTCCCCCTGGCTTGCCTGGTCCCCAATTGGTCCCCACCACCCTGATCAGCCCACGGCCCCTCCCCCAGCCAGCTCCACCCCTGATCGCCCCCTCCCACACCAATGGGGGTGGGGCTGGCAGGCCAACCTCCCACGGCCCCTCCCCCAGCTGCTGACCCCTGATCGCCCCTCCCACCCCAATGGGGGCAAGGCCTGCCGGCCAACCTCCTGCCATCTCTTCCTTCCAACAGGCCCACAGCCCCTCCCCACATCCGGCCCCACTCCTGATCAGCCCCCACCACCCCGATCAGCCCATGGCTCCTCCTCCCAGCCAGCTCTTGCCCCACTCTGATCAGGGGCAAGGCCGGTGGCTACCACCCACAGCCCCTCCTCACGGCTGGCCACACCCCCAATTGGCCCCCCACCCCAATCAGGGGCAGAGCCCACCGGCCAATCACTCGTGGCCCCTCCCCCCAAGCCAGCTCGGCCCTGATTGGGCACTGATCGGGGCAGGCCAGCTGGCCAACCTCCTGCTGTTTCCTCCTCCCAACAGGCTAGGCCCCGATCTGCCCTGATCGGGGCTGGGCCAGCCAGACCCCACTCATGCACAAATTCATGCACTGGGCCTCTAGTCTATATATATAAAAGCCTAAGTGACCATTATGACCAGACAACCGGATGACCGGCCGGTAGGTATGATGCACACTGACCAACAGGGGGCAGATGCTCAATGCAGGAGCTACCCTTGGTGGTCAGTGTGCTCCCATAGCCAACCTCCTACTGCTGGGCAACTTCCCGCAGTCCCTCCCTCCCCCCAGTCCGGCCGGCTCCGATTGCCGATCACCAGCTGTGCACAACTTTGTGCACCGGGCCTCTAGAATCAATATAATATATAAAACATTGACTATATAAATGATTTACGAAAATGCTTTGCAATTAGTATGTCATGATCTGATTTTAAAATCTTGGACATCAAGCACCATAATTCATTACAATCAAAAGCAATACCATTTCTTTGCCAAACAAAAAAAACAGCTTGACCAATAGGAATATATTTTTTTTATTTTGGTAAGAATACTTAATGTTAGATTTACTCTCTTAACAAATTGTTAAATGTACACTATGGTATTAACTATAACACTATGTTGCAAAGCAGATTTGTAGGACTTATTTATCTTACACAACTGAAACTTTACCATTTTAAGGTTTGGGTAGCCCTTCTTCATGGTAACCAGAAAAAAATAGCCAATATATCAACATGATTTGAAAAGATCCTGTTAAATGTAAACCTGAAATTTACATTACTGGCTTTGCTTATAGTTTAATAAACCCACTGTAAGAAAAAGAAAATCCTTAAATCTATATACCAAACTTCACATGTAGAAACAAGAACTTATACAAGCACAATGCTAAATGCTTCAAAAGTCTAGGAGATATAAGTTACTTCAAAAATGAATTTTGATTTAAATCTAAGCTCAAGGTAGTTGTGGAAAACATTAGGGGGAATTGGAAAGGCCTTGTTAAAATAATTGAGCTTACAGAAGCAGTGATAAGAATGTAAATCTGAAAATTACCTCTGCATCACATAGCTGGCTAAATAATCCTAAAAGTGGGATCATTTTTCTTTCTCTCAGAGTAAAATTGGAATTTTAATAGATGCAAAGAAAAGTGGTGTGGAAACCAGAAACACCTGGATCTCTTGTGAGATACATTAAGGCAGATGGCAAAGAATATGGTTTTATCTTTTAAATTTTTAAAACTGCAGATACTTTTAGCTTTCCTTAAGAATACATTATGACTTTATCAACCATAAATATATTTAAATTTTGGGGATAAACAAATAATGTTTCCAAATGTTCCCCCCTTGAAGATAAATTGATTGTTGGTGTTTCATGGATTTTTAAAAAATACTTCTCTTCCATGGGTTTCAAGGTATGCCTACTCCTTCCAGATGTCTGGAATTTTGATGTGTCTATAAAAACTCTGCTTTGGCAATGCAACCTAATGATTTATTCATCTTTAATTTTCAGCATTTTGCAAGGGATAAATTCCCTTTGTGTGATTCTGAGTAATGGAGAGAACAGCCTGGTTCACCAACTATAATAACTGTGAGAACAATGGAAGACATGACAGAAAAATATCAGCTAGGCTGTGTGATATCTGCTAGGTTCTTTGGGTTTAAGAAAGCAAATATAAACATTAAGCATTGTTTGTAGAAACTAGGTGAAAGATGCTTAAGAAAAATAGGCACAGACAGTAGTTGATTACAAAAACTTGAATAGGTCATATTATCAAGCACACATTATCATACATGAGGACATAGAAATTGACAGTCTTAGAAGGTTCAAGTAGGGACCAGAATTCTGGACAGTTATAGAAAAGGCTATGCTGCTATGATTTCTCCCAAATGATTCTAGGAGATGGTGTTAGCAGATTCTGTTTCAGGTACTTGGTCTTCCCCACTTCTGATGATGAACCTGTCCAGCACTGGGGGAACGCCACACGTTCTCCTCTGATTAATTCTCTGCCAGGATCTTATCCAGGCTGAGATCTGTTTACACCCTATGGTACTTTCTCACTCTTTGATTACCTAATAGTCTGATAACTTCTCTAGTTCGCTTTCTTCATCTCAGGTACTATTGACTTGGCAGTCCTAAATCTTGTTAATTTTCCAGGTCTAATTGAACACACCTAATTTCTAATATGTGGAGGAAAATTTCAGAAATTCATGCCAAATGTGGTCAAAACCCAACATTTGCTAATCTATCATCCCTCCAGAACTTTACCAGACCTAGCAAACACTACCATGTGCCACACCAGCACAGCCAAGGGTGAACCTGAGGAGGGGCGGTGAAGGATTGAAGAAAAGACAGACAAGAGAATACAGCTGGGGCTTTGTGGATTTCCCATGCCTGGATGAGGACACAAAAGACCCAGCCTGCAAGCTGATGCTTTATTTTATAGTCTGATTAAGACCCAGCCTGCAAGCTGATGCTTTATTTTATTGTCTGATTGAAACAAGGGTAGATTAACATGTATACAAATGTTCTTGTTTTGGCAACACTTGCTGCACCTCCCACAGCCCATTAGCTACTTAGGAAGGAATCAGGGAGGGCTAGAAGGTCAGGCTTAATTATGCCAGGAGAGCTCTGCCCTCCAGGCCGGGACTTGTTTGTGGCCCTGTCACAGGTCAGCCCGAGCCTGGACCCGAGAGCTGCTCCCTACACTACCACTGAGGTTTACCTCAGGGAAACACAGACACGCTGCTAAATAAAAATCTTAAGCATGACATCAATTTACATAATCCATTGTCTCCAACTCTGAGAGATCAAAAGTTCATTTAATCTATGGGCACTTCTTAATAATGAATTGCTAGTCTGTAACCTAGGTGGTTCTGGACCCTAGAGCCACTCCCTACACTACCACTGAGGGTTTTGTTTTTTTTTTCAGTTCCTTAACTTTTTTAAAATTTTTTTAATTGTTTTATTGCTTAAAGTATTACAAAGAGTATTACATATGTCTCCTTTTTTTTCCTGCCCTTGACAATCCCCTGGCCTCCCCTACCCCACAGTGTCTTATGTCCATTGGTTATGCTTATATGCATGCATACAAGTCCTTTGGTTGATCTCTTACCCTCCCTACCTGCCCCCCAACCCTCCTCGGCCTTCCAGCTGTAGTTTGACAGTCTGTTCGAGGCTGCTCTGCCTCTGTATCTATTTTTGTTCATAAGTTTATAATGGTCTTTATTATCCATAAATGAGTGAGATCATGTGGTA
>NW_005353920.1:149117-160747 GCF_000412655.1 Myotis brandtii
CTGCTAAATAAAAATCTTAAGCATGACATCAATTTACATAATCCATTGTCTCCAACTCTGAGAGATCAAAAGTTCATCTATGCTATGGGCACTTCTTAATAATGAATTGCTAGTCTGTAACCTAGGTGGTTCTGTCACTTCTTATAACATCAAAAGTAAAAACCAGATAAAAATAGTTACCACTGTAGAGAAGTGCAAAGACATAGCATCAAGAGATAGTACACTTATTCCTGTTTATTTTCTAAATTGTCGTTTTCCTGATAACTTCTCCTTCTCCCAGTGGTTTGATTTTTACTTCTGGGGAAAAGAGTCTTATCTAAGAATATAGAGCAGAGTCATCTATCTCCATAGTCATTCTTCTTAGATATGAAAGCTCAGATAACAATTTCTGAGTTACAATTTCTAAGACTCTTTTCCCCCCAATTACTTGGGGAGAGAGCATCATGAAGTTAATTGGTCATAGGGATCCTCCCCCAAAGGAAGTTACCTTGTTGCTCTTAACCAGTATTAGCTGTTTCTCAGTCAGCTACCTATTCGAATAGGCTTTTGGTGACCATAAGTGCCACTTGGCACCAAAGTAGTAAAAAACATATAAAAGATAAAATGAAAGATTCCTCAGAGAACTGGGTATTAAAAAGATTAGCTTTGATTATTGAATCCATTTGTTTTCAGTTGAGTAGACAAGAATTGCAAACTTACTGTTATACTTCCCAAATTGTACAGTGTTATAGAACCCATGTTACTTATGATAAGGAAAGCCTAAGTTCTATTATTTTGGAAGAATATTAGGACTTTATTCATTCGTTCTTTTAATAACTATTGAAGTATAATTTTAAGCAATCACTGATGAGGTCATTTAGCCTTGGAAATTCACCCAGAAGATTTTAGTTTAAATTTATTTACCCAAAATACCAAATAAGGTAATAATTATCTATTTTAAGGTGAATATAGATATAATTTTATTTACTTTTTTTATTTCAGAAAGAGAAAGGAGAGGGAGAGAGAGAAAGAGAGAAACACTCCCCATACACTCGGGATCCAGCTGCAACCCAGGCATGTGACCTGACCAGGAATCTAAGAGTGACCTCCTGGTTCATGGGTCAACATTCAACCACTGAGCCACACCAGCCAGGCTAAGTGTAATTTTAAATTTTATCTAATAATTGACCAGACAAGGCAATTGATGTGAACATGTAAGGGAAAAGGAATTATAAATATTATGCTAAATATAATTATTGCAATTTAAAACATCATTTAAATTATATCTTACACTGGATATTCATGTACAGAAAAACTTCTTCAAGAGTTAAACACAATATATGTAAGTATATATAACAATTATATAAGCCATTGATTTAATATAAACTAAACAGCAATGAGATGCCAAAGACCTACAGTTTATTGTATATACTTTCCTTTGCTTTAAAGATTTGTGCACTCTAAAATGTATACCATTATTGGATCTTAGCAAAATGCTTATTCCCAATTTGAAGATAGTCACTAAGTTTATAAATATTAAGTATTAAAAGCAAGAAACAAACAAAAAAATTGCTTATATAAAAACCACAAGGCACCCTGGCCGGTTTGGCTCAGTGGATAGAGTGATGGCCCGCAGATCAGACTGAAGGGTCCCAGGTTCGATTTCGGTCAAGGGCAACATACCTTGGTTGCAGGCTCTATCCCCACCCCTGTCAGGGTGCATGTGGGAGGCAACCAATCAATGTGTCTCTCTCACATTGATGTTTCTCTCTCTCTCTCTCCCTGCTTTCCATTCTCTCTAAAAATCAATGGAAAAATATCCTCTGATGAGCATTAAAAAACAAAAACAAAAACACAGGCACTAGATGTCTCATTGCTTGACTCCCTACATTTGCAAAATGGTTTAAGACCATAAACTTTACAGCACGGTGATCTAGGGGGCATTATCAGAGTCAGAGTGACTCTCCCATCTGGGGGCTGCAGGGGTAATTCCCTGAGCGGTACCAGAACATGTCAAATATTTCATAAGTAACAAATGTGTTCTTTTTCTATGTCTGGCAAAGTAATACCAAGACTTCTTACAGCAATAGAAAATTTTAGGTATCATTCCGCTTCTGTTTTCCACTTTGCTTTGGAAAATTTAAGTACCATAGGTTTCCATTATTTCTGGTGTCACTGTAAAGGTTATGTATAAACAGGACTTCTCAGTTTAGTATGATAACTGTTAACTCAAACACTGTTTCTTTTGAATGGACTAATTTTCACAGAAAATACTGGGTCTGCTTAAAATCTGCTTTTATGAGTGGGAGTCAAGCTTGCATGTACCATGGTGGGAGAGGGGCTAGAAATAACAGAAACCTTAAGGAAATGCTGAAGGAAATTCAATTCTTTCAAATTTGCATGGATCTGAAATAAGTCATATTAATATATGTGTTTCCCCTTTACAAGCCATTTACATTGGAATAAGATTTAATCAATTAGTAAATTGATCATTTACTTCTATATATTTTTCAATAATTGTACTTTTCACATTCTCCACAAGTCATGTGTCTGTCTGCGTGTGTGTGTGTGTGTGTCTGTATGTTTTCCCTTCAAAGTCTCAAATGTAGACATTTCAGCAAAGAAAGAGCTCTATGACTTAAACTTCCAATGTTGCTAATGGGCAGATGGCAATTTTCATGCAACTTTTCATAATATTTCATTATTTTTTTCATATTTAGTGTAGATGTCTATGCTTGTATTCTATGTAGAGATTATTATAAATTTCAAAACACATAATATGTATCTTGGTGAGTAGCTATAAGTATGTACTGTTTGCCTTGTAAGGTATACAGTCAACACATTTGTAATTACTCAGGCGTTCTTTGTGTTGTCTATAGATCCATTGCTTATCTCAGCCCTGACACATTAGCTGGATGAATGACTAGTCCAGCCTCCAAAATCTGCTTCCCTGTGCAAAAAAAAAAAATGGATTTATAATTTCATCTTCACTGCACTGTGGACTAATCAGAATGAAATATGTGAAATGCCAAAGACTTACTAAGTACTAGTACTAATATGATTATGCATTTATTCCCCCATTCTGTCTATAAATTATCCATTTTACCAATTAGCCTTTTAAACCAAGAGTTAGAGGAAAAGAAGAGGTTCATATAATCTTTGCTCTTACTTTAACTACCTTAAACAGTTGAATGAGTTAAAAAAAATGTATTTGTAAAATAAATAAATATGTTTCCTATATTATCCATAATCTGCTTTCACAAAAGTAATTTACAAATAAGAAATAAGTTTACTCAATCTGAATAGTTCTCCTTTCACCTGCATTTGTTTGTGTGGTTTTTTTTGTTTTTGTTTTTTTTTGCTTATTCATTTTACCCAATACAGATCTTTTGGAAGTGAATGGAAGATGAGGATATGCCTTTTCATATTTATACAGAAAAAAATAAAAGTGTCTTCACAAAGGCTTAAAATAAAGGTTTACATTCCCAGGAATAGTTGTAATTCAAGTTCCTGGACAGAGAGAGACGTGTAAACTGTTGGCTTGTGCCTTACCGTATAGTATCACACGATTCTAAAAATACTGCATGTTTCCAAAGAAGGACACTGTTCTTTAAGTTTAAAAAAAAATCCCTGTAGACATCTTTAGCAGAGTTTTCTAAGGAATAACAAAGCTTGAGTATTCCACCAGCAAGGACAGAGAAGCAATTTAGAAGCCACCGACAAGGCAGTCTACGGCATTCAATAAAAGACGCAGCTGCTACCAATTCAAGAAGTCTTTCTATCTTTGCCATTCACATCTTGTAATTACTACCGAAAGGGAAAACAGAAGGAACAGAAAATGTGGTTTGAATTAAATCAACTATTGCTATGCTTTCTATGTAATGTAATATCACTGCATTACAATGTACTTTTAAATTTCTAGTAATATTTATTTCCTACAAGAAAATGTTTTAACAAATGCCTTCCCTCCCAAAAAGTCTTTATCTTAATACTAAAACCTGCCTTCTACTATCTATCTATTTTTCATGGTCTATCTATCTAACCACAGAAATATTTTAGCTGTTAGGATAATAGAATAAACAATAATTCATTCGTATAAGATAATTTTCCTAATCAGCAGTAATAGAAGCTACATTTCTATTTCACAAGCACCTCTAAGTATGCTTCAATCCAAAAATTCTGCCAAACCAGATAAAGAATATTCCTAGTGAAATTTTCATGTGATCACAGAGGAATATGGAAGTGTGTATGAAAGACCATTTTTGGCCCCATGGATGCACAGTTGGTTAATAAAGTTCCAAATAGATTGACAAACTATCATAAGTAAATTCACTTTTTCAAATTCCTGCAATGTAAGAGCCCTCGGAATAATGTCTTTAACTGCCCTGTGTCACATTTGATGCTTCTAGATCAAATAATGCTGTCAGAGCTGGAAGCCTGAGATCTGTGAAAAATGATTAGAAAGATCTCATCAGACTAAAAATATACCAAAACATCTCCTTTCTGATCTTCCTAAAGTAGTTGGTGGAGACATTCCCTTATCCACTTATCCATTCACATATTCATTTATTCAATTTTGTTCTATGTTTATTAGCCTTACTATTATCAATATCTATTCATTTTAGAAGTTTTTTTTCCCCCTATCATTCCAATTATGAAAATGCTTCTTCATGCTCATCCATTCAGGACTAAGATAGAACTATGACTGAATGAGTTAGGCGGAGAACAACACCTGGGAAAATTAGTGAGGAGTTTAGGTAATTCTTTGAGGCCACATGTATAGATGTCCTTTGTCTCAGCTATGACCGTCAATTTTTAAATATCCACAGCATAATTAAATGTATATCTTCTACACAGTCACATTCCAGCTGCATGAACTTAGCAAGTACTTTACAATTCTGTATGTCACCTCATCTAAAAAAAGTGGGTAATGTCACATAGTGCACTAAGAATATAAGGAGATAAGCCATTCAGGATAGTTACTGTAACATTGTCAGTGCTCAATAAATATTGGCCATTGCTATTAATAAAAAGAAGCAGCTAAGAAACTTTGGATTCATTCCCAACTTCTTCAAATTAAAATGTCCCATTCTGTCCCAACTGACTCAATAGTTAATTAAAATCCCTACTATAATTATAATGGAAAATTCTGGCAAATATTTATATTGTTCTCTCTGAGATTTTTCTTAAAATAAAGGCCACTGGGAAAACCTTCAAAAGATCTTTAAAATATGCATTCTTATCAAGAGGCCACTCAGCCCCTGGAGACTTCCATCAAGAATTAGAGATATGTCAGCAAAAATTACCAAAGAGCACAGTTTTGCTAACAAGAGGATGTGGCATGCATTTATGCTCTATTTATCAGGAACCTGAATAAAAAAGGGAAAAAATACATACATACATATATACAGCACAACGAGCCAGAGTGCCCACTAACCAAACAAACTATACACTGCAAAATATATTTAATGTTCTGTTTTTGTTTTTCTTTAATCACATTATTCAAACAATTATATTTACTGGTAATTTTAGTGGGAAATAAAGGCACAGAAACAAACTCAGTCCTCTGATTGTGTCATCCTGCATGTTTGAAGCCAGATATTGATGTGAGTCTTATGCAAATAATAGTTGACAGGTGTCAAATATCCATTATAAATATTTTTGTTTTACTTTTAAGGAAAAACATAATGGAGGACAAGTCGAGTTAAGTCACTCTTCATTGCCCTTGGAAACTGGAAATAATATATGGTGTGCTACCAACAAAGATAATTATAACTACTATGAATTTACTTATTTGTTGATGTTACAGAAGATACTTAATTTTAAAATTTTTTAAGTTAATATAAGTGACTTAGTTTCTGAGTGATCATTTATTATTCTGTATTTGCACATTTCAAAGCCCTTCTTGATCCTGAAATCAACACTGTGTGTTGTTAATGGTATCCTCTTTCTTATTTTCTCTCTCACCCTCTCCCTGTGCTATAACCGAGAAATGCTCCATGTGCTCTGAAACATGGAAAAAACTGTTCCTCTTGGGAAAGTCAGGAAAGGAGCCACAGGAGAAGTAACAATTGAAATAAAGTTTGAAGAAACAGTAGAAATCCTTCAAATACACAAGTGTTTAAAGAGTGAAAAGCAGAAGGGATAGCACGTGTAAAGGCAAATACGTATGAGAGGATTTTGCGTAGAATTCCCTATGATTGTAGACCAGTGGTTCTCAACCTTCCTAATGCTGCGACCCTTTAATACAGTTCCTCATGTTGTGGTGACCCCCAACCATAAAATTATTTTCATTGCTACTTCATAACTGTAATTGTGCTACTGTTATGAATCGTAATGTAAATATCTGATATGCAGGATGTATTTTCATTGTTACAAATTGAACATAATTAAAGCACAGTGATTAATCACAAAACAATATGTAATTATATATGTGTTTTCCGATGGTCTTAGGCGACCCCTGTGAAAGGGTCGTTCGACCTCCAAAGGGGTCGCGACCCACAGGTTGAGAACAGCTATTGTAGACAATGAAGAGTCTTTCTTATATACCGAAATAAAAAGATTGGACTTCTTTACTTCCACCGCTTGAGGCTTTATGGTTTTCTGCTGCACACATTGGTTTGTTTTCTGTTGGTGTTCTCTTTGGAAGTCTTAGCCTACCTCCTGGGCCATTTACCACTGTCCACATTTTCCCCATTCCTTACAAACGTATGCCAACCATTCATGTGCTGTCCCCTCCTCTCCTCTTCTCCTTTCCCTTGTAGGTTTATATATTTCAAAATACACTTGCTTGGTTTAATTATGTCTCAGAAACAAGTCGAAGTATGTTCAGATTAATTTAGGAAATAATACTTGTTTTAATTATGGAAGGAAACTGAGTCTCAGAGAAGTTAGGTAATTTGTCATTTACATACCTGTTAACTGGTCACGTACAAAATTCCTAATGCATCTGCCTCCTAGGCCATTACCTCCCACCCTACACTTCTCTGAATAATATAAATATGACTTCTTGATAAGGAAACCAAAGTGATCACATCTAAGACAGGTTTCTGTAATCAATAGCACCTGAAAATCACAATTGAATGAACAAATTCTATGGAGCCATATGATCTGAAGTAGTAATTGTTGGTGATAATAAAAAACACAATGCCTGTGCCCCTTGAAACTTTAATCCTATCATTTTATCGTTACTTGAGCTTCTGTTCATCTATTAAAAAATAATGGTAAAATCTTGCTAAGCCCTCAGAAGACAAACGGAGAGAGCTCTCATGCTGATTGCTGTAAGAAGGGTAATGTATCATCTCAGCATGGGCCTCCTTGGAACTATTTCCGTAAACAGGATAAAGCATAGACCAGAGGAGCCAGTGCCCTCCTATCACCTTTATAGGAGCCATACGGTGATTAGGAGAACCATGGACAGGCAACTACCTTGATTATCATAAAATATTTTATATCATTTGAAGACGAAGAGATAGGGTGTTTTTTAAACCCCTTCATCAAGTGCTATTCTAGGAAAAAGCAGTTATTTGGGGTTTAAGATAGTCATATTTCAGCAGCTGCAATGTTAAATTGGCAATTGTTCACATAAACAAGTCAAATGTATCTGTTTACTTTCCATGTACTCATGGAAAAAAAAAAGGCTTGCTTCATAAAATTCTGAAACCCACACATTTTAGCTCTTCTTCACATCTCAGTGCATTTAATATCCTTCTGCCATAGTATTTATGGCTTCACAAAGAATGTAGTTATTTCCTATTATCTGTTCAATAAATAAGTAGAGAAATGCAGGATGCACAGATGCAATCTGTTATTGAAATAGCCCCGAAAGTCTTCACGGTGTCTAGTCTCAGGAGCTGGCACAGCATCTATTAAAGCTTGCTCCAGCTCTAAAGAGCAGCTCTCATTTTCACACCCCGGTATGTTCCACTCAGATGGCTGAGGCATGTTTCGTGAGTAGGTTATGCAACATTGCTTATACATGCTCTGATGCAACATGTTTCTGACCCCAAAGGCATGTTTAAACACTTTTCTCTACTTGTTCAACCTTTTTCTATTACATAAATGAAAATGATGGAGAATTTTCAGTTCTTTGAAATATTCTCAGGAAGAGAATGCAATCTTGCTTGTAGTTCTTACCCAAATATCATGGCACTCTGAATGCACTGTGTTCAAGAAACAATACAATTTTGGTACAAGTTACAAAGACTAGGTAGGTACATCACTACTCTCAAATTTGTATACTGTTACCACTTTGTAAATCAGTAACAACAAAAATCCGCACATGCTATCTTCTAAAAGCATTCACCTTTCCTGATAATTCCCCTTGTTGAAAGAAGAAATAAGTACTAGGAAAAGGCTAGTGATAATAATGTAAGCTCCTCTGGTTTCTTATGAAGCTTTTGTTTTCCCTCTGAGAATGAAGCTAAAAGGAGCTATATTTATTTATGTGATGATACCAGATTTTGAAAAAAAAAATTCAAGAGGTGGAAAGAAACATATCACATAAGTCATGAAACTTCTTATCTTAAACACAGCTTGGATTTTCAAAGTGAACCTATGAATAGATTTTAATTTTAATCAAAACCTCAGAGTGACCAAATTTGAGTTAGGTCTTAATATTCTTTCTTTTTCACTATTTAAAATGCAGTTTGATTTTCCCTAAGAATAAATATCTTTTGCCAAGTTTGAGAGACTACAGTGCAAGATTCTGGGGCTATTTAGTAAATACATGTTTCATTAATTTTTTTTTATTGATTTGAAAGAGGAGAGAAGGAAAGAGAGGTCGATCAATTGTCTCCCGCAGGAGCCCCAATCAGGGATCAAACCTGAAACCTGGGTATGCTGATGGAGAATCAAAATAGTCACTTTTTTGGTGTGCTGGATGATGCTCCAACCAACTGAGCCAGGGTCATATTTCATTAATTCTGTTACTGAATATTATTTGTAAATTATTAATATTCCCTTGAATTAAAAAATTCAATTGTATTAATATGCAGTTAGGTAATTTCAACCCCCTAAAATAATTGTTAGTCAATTATATAAGTAATGAATACTTAGCACATTTATTTTAATAATAATAATAAACATCCATTTCAGCTATTGTGAAAATATGTATTTCTTACCAGCCATTAACAAATATTGTTTTAACCAGGACTTTCATTAAGGGTGTTAATTAATATTTCTGTATAGTTCCTGTCATTTAGAAATGACTAGAAACATTTTGCCTAATTCATTTTGAAATTCAGCTAGAGACATATCTAATGATTTTGTAGAATGGCTTATATATTACAGCATATTATTTCACTAGAGGCCCGGTTACAGATTTGTACATCAGTGGGGTCCCTCGGCCTGGCCTGCAGGATTGGGCCAAAACTGGCTCTCTGACATCCCCCGAGGGGTCCTGGCTTGCGAGAGTGCACAGGCCAGGCCAAGGGACCCCATCGGTACATGATGGGGGCCGAGGAGGGACGAAGGAGGCTGGCCAGCCGGGGAGAGACTGTGGGAGGGCACCAGGGTGTGTCCGGCCCGTCTCACTGAGTCCGATTGGACAGACCCCAGCAGCAAGCTAACCTACTAATCGGAGTATCTGCCCCCTGGTGGTCAGTACAGATCATAGCGACTGGTCGACTGCCTGCCCCTGTGTGGTCAGTGTACATCATAGAGAGCAGTTGAGCGGCCTTAGCATATCATTAGCATATTACGCTTTGATTGGTTGAACGACTGACAGGCCAACCGGACACTTAGCATATTAGGCTTTTCTCCTATAGGATGTTCCTCAGAGAATCCCCAATTTAAATTTAGATCATTGAAATTCACAGTTCAATTTCCATCATTCCTTTAGAAATATTTTTGAAATTGTTTTACAAAATTATTTTCTGTGTACTCTACCTTAGATATCAGAAGCCAGAAGATATTCCATCAGGAGCCATAACGTATTTCAAGCCCAATAATCACCTGGAACTACTACAATGTGCATTTCTTAACTAGGAGGAAGATCATACAGATCTTCTGCTTTATACTGTGAGAGTTTGGCCTTCCCTATTTATGGAGGTATGAGCAATCTGACAGGAAAAATTAGCTTTATAATATATATGTTTTAAATGGTGTGTATTTCTCTGATTCTAATAGTTGATACTCATATATGATTTGTGATTTAATAATTTTATCAAACTTTGTGTAATTTTCACTATCTGTTAACTTTTGTTAATCTTAAGTTTACTATGACAACACAATGTCCTGCAAGTAAAGTGTTAAATGACCGATCTGAAAAGTGGTGTATAGTCTCTGTTTCTCTGCCTTCTCCTACTCCTAGATTTATCTCTACTTTTCCCTGTCTGTACTATCTATGAGGATTTTTCATGATTTACTATATTTCTTAAGTTACTGGAAATAAAATATTTGAATTAAAGGAGAGATAAAATATGTAGATATAAATGTTAACATGTATAAAAGTTCTTTACACATAAGCAGCCCCTCCAGACATACACATATAGATATAAACATGGAATTTCATAGGGGAGTTTTTTTGAGCAACTTGGCAGTTATTAGTTGATGAAGAACATGCCTCATAAAGTGAGGGATACATTTTAAAAATACATCTGTTTCTTAAGATGGTAGGAAAAATATAACTAATGAACTTATCTCAAATATAATTTATATAATAGTGTGACAAGTCTTTTTTGTAATATTATAACTGGTTTGTTTCATTGTCTTCTAAGTGTGCCTATTTTATGTTCAAATTTTTAAAATTTAAAACGCAATCCATCAACTATTATTGGATATTTCCTAAAGACAAGGAAGGTACCATAAAGAGCTAAAAACAATGACTAAACAACTGTTCAAAAATATTAATCTTTAATTAAAAATCATGATTGTGTTTGATAAAAGAGCATAGTTGAATATCAACAAATAGAGTGAAGACTGGTCATAAAAGATCTGTAAATTTTGTTAGGCAATGTCTACATGGTATTTTATAGAAGAGTAGGCATTGAAAATAGACCATAAAGCAACACCGGATTTCCAACGCTAATGGAAATGTCACTAAATTCTTTGCAGAGGATCTATTTGGGCTCACTTTGTGCTAGCCATCCTCAAACAACTCTAAAAGCATTCTATCGAATTCATTTATTAAATCTAGTAGTTTCCTGGTGGAGTCTTTAGGGTTTTCTATTCAACATCATATAATCCATGAATAATGACAGTTTTACCTCCTCTTTTCCAATTTGGACGCCTTTTATTTCTTCTTCTTGTCTGATCACTGTGGCTGGCTAGAACTTTCAGTACTATGTTGAATAAGAATGGTAAAGCGGACATCCCTGTCTTGTTCCTATTCTTAGGGGAAATTACTTAATTTTTGCCCATTGAGTATGATGTTTTTTGTAGGTGTGTCATACGTGGCTTTTATAATGTTGAGGTACCATCCCTCTATTCCCACTTTGCTAAGATATTTTTATCAAAAATCAGTGTTGGATATTGTGGAATGCTTTTTCTGCATCTATTGATGTGATCATGTGATTTTGTCTTTCAAGTCGTTTATGTGATGTATTATGTTTATTGATTTGCTAATATGGTACCAGCCCTGCATCCCTGGAATAAATCCACTTGGTCATGATGTATGATCTTTTTAATATATTGCTGGATCCAATTTGCTA
>NW_005353920.1:161132-164874 GCF_000412655.1 Myotis brandtii
ATATTTTAATCCTCATCCAAGGACATTTTTTCCCATTGATTTCTTTAGAGAGAGTGGAAGGGAGAGTGAGAGATGGAGAGAAACACCAATGTGAGAGAGACACATCACACAAGCCCAAGACCAGGACCGGGAGTCTGCAACCGAGGTACATGCCCTTGACCAAAATTGAACCCGGGACCCTTTGGTCCACAGGCCAAGCTCTATCCACTGAGCCAAACTGGGTAGGGCATGATTTACTGATATTTTGTTGAGGATTTTAGCATTTACATTCACCATATTGGCCTGTAATTCTCTTTCTTTGTAGTGTCTTTATCTGGTTTTGGAATTAGGCTAGTGTTGGCCTCATCAGAAGAGCTCTGAAGTGTTCCTTCTTGAATTATTTGGAATTGTTTGAGGAGGATAGATGTTAGTTCTTCTTTGAATATTTGGTAAAATCCCCTGTGAAGCTCTCCAGACCAGGGCTTTTGTTTGCTGGGAGTTGTTTGATTACTGCTTCTATTTCATCAGTTATTATTGGCCTATTCAGGTTTTCTGATTCTTCCTGATTCAGTTTTGGAAGACCATTTTTCTAGGAATGTGTCAATTTCATCCACATTGCCCACCTTTTGAAATATAGTTGTTCATGGTATCTTCTTACAATCCTTTGTATTTCTGTGGTGTCTGTTGTTACTTCACTGCGTTTATTTCTGCTTTTATTTATTTGGGTCCTCTCATTTTATTTCTTGATGAGTCTGGCTAAAGGTTTATCTTGTTTATCTTTTCAAAGAACCAGCTCTTGGTTTCATTGATCTTTTGTATTGTGTTTTTAGTCTCTATGTCTTTTATTTCTGCTCTAATCTTTTTTATCTCCAGCCTTCTACTTACTCTGGGCTTTTCTTTTTCCTTTTATAATTCTTTAAGATGTAGGGTTAAAAAGTTTATTATTAATTGTTCTTGTTTTTTGAGGTAGTCCTTTAGTGCTATGAACTTCCCTCCCAAGGCTACTTTTGCTGTGTCCCATAAACTTTGGGTTGTTGTGTGTTCAATTTCATTTGCTTCCATGAATTTCTTATTTCTTTCTTGATCTCATTGATAACCCATCCATTGTTTAATAACATGCTATTGAGCTTCCATGTGTATGAATTTTTTTGAGTGTTTTTACTATACTTAGTTCTAATTTCATTCCATTGTGATCTGAGAAGATACTTGAAAAGATTTCAATTATCAAACTTGTAGAGACTTGCTCTGTGTCCTAACATGTGGTCTATCTTTGAGAACGACCTATATGCACTTGAGAAAAATGTATATTCTGCAGTTTTTGGATGAAATTTTCTATAAATGTCAATGAAATCCATCTGATCCAGTGTGTCATTTAGAGTCACTGTTTCCTTGCTAATTTCTTGTCTAGAAGATCTATTCAGTGAAGTCAGCAGGCTATTAAAGTCCCCAACTATGACTGTGTTGCTGTTGATCTCACCCTTAAAGTCTTCCAGAAGGTTTTTTTTAGATATCTAGGTGCTCCTATATTGGGTGCATATATTTTTACCAGGGTTATATCCTCTTGTTGGATTGATCCTTTTAGTACTATGTAATGATGGCCTTCATTTTGAAGTCTATTTTGTCAGATATGAGTATTGCTACCCAAGCTTTTATTAATTTATTTCCATTTGGATGAAAATTGTTTTCAATCCCTTCTCATCCTGTGTGAGTCTTTTGTTCTGAAGTGGGTCTCTTGTAGACAGTGTATAATTGGGTCATGTTTTAGTATCCATTCAGCTACTCTGTCTTTTGATTGGAGTACTTAATCTATTTTATTGATAGGTAATTTTTTATTGCCATTTTAATTCTTTATGCCTATATTTTCTCTATATATTTCTTCTTCTCATTACTGCAGTCTCTTTAGCATTTCTTGCAGTGCAGCTAAATTTAATAAATGAATTTGGTAATATAGCAGGATACAAAATTAACACCCAGAAATCAATGGCATTTTTAAACACCAAAAATGAATTCTCAGAGAAACTAAACAAACAATCCCACTTACCATTGCAACAAAAAATTAAGATACTTAGGAATAAACTTAATCAAGGAGGTAAAAGACTTGTACTCAGAAAACTACAGGACATTGAAAAAAGAGATAGCGGAAGATATAATCAAGTGGAAGAATATACAATGTTCATGGATTGGTTGAATTAGCATCATCAAAATGTCCATATTTCCCAAAGCAATCTATATATTCAATGCAATCCCTATTAAAATACCAATGGCATATTTCACAGATCTAGAACAAATACTCCAAAAATTTATATGGAACAACAACAACAACAACAAAAAAAAACCCCGAATAGTCACAGCAATCTTAAGAAAGCAGAACAAAATTGGAGGAATCACAATACCAGATATCAGGTTATACAACAAAGCCACTGTCACAAAATAGCCTGGTACTGGCATAAGAGCAGGCATATAGATCAATGGAAACAGAGACCCCAGAAATCAACCCAAGTCATTATGCTCAATTAATATTTGACAAAGGAAGTAATAGCATACAATAGAGTCAAGGCAGTCTCTTCAATAAACAGTGTTGGGAAAAGTGACCAGATACATGCAAAAAAAAAAAATGAAATAGACCACCAACTTATACCATACACAAGAATGTACTCAAAATAGATAAAAAACTTAAACATAAGTTGTGAAACCATAAAAATCCTAGAAGAAACCATAGGCAGCAAAATTTCAGACATCTCTCATTGCAGCATGTTTACAGATAGATCTCCTAGGGCAAAGGAAACTAAGGAGAAAATAAACAAATGGGACTACATCAAAATAAAAAGCTCCTGCATAGCAAAAGAAACCATCAACAAAGTGAATAGGGAGCCCACTCTATGGGAGAATATATTTGGCAGTGACACGTCTGATAAGGGGTTAATATCCAAAACATATAAGGAACACATGCAAGTTAATAAAGGAAGACAATCAATCCAATAAAAAATGGGCAAAGGACCTGAACAGACATTTCTCCAAAGTGGACATACAGATGACCAAGCGACATATAAAAAAATGCTCAAAGTCACTGATCACCAGAGAGATGCAAATTCAAATGACAATAAGGTATCACCTCACACCTGTCAGAATGGCTATCATCAACAATTCAACAAATACCAAGTGCTGGCAAGGATTTGGAAGAAAGGGAACCCTAGTGCACTGCTAGTGGGAATGCAGACTGGTGCAGCCACTGTGGAGATCAGTATGGAGTTTCCTCAAAAAATTAAAGATGGAACTGCCATTTGACCCAGTGCTCCCACTTCTAGGAATATAGTCTAAGAAACCCAAAACTCCAGTCAGAAAGAATGTATTCATCCCTACGTTAATAGCAACACAATTTACAATAGCTAAGATCTGTAAACAGTCCAAGTGCCCATCAGTAGATGAGTGGATAAAAAAGCTGTGGTACATTTATACCATGGAATACTATGCAGCTGTAAAAAAGAAACATCTCTTACCCTGTGAGACAGGATGGATGGACCTGGAGAGAATTATGCTAAGCAAAATAAGCCAGTCAGGGAAATACTAGTATCACATGATCCCACTCATATATGGAATCTAATGAACAAAGTAAACTGATGAACAAAATAGATCCAGAGACACAGAAGCATGGAACAGAGTGTCAAATCTCATAGTGAAGGCAGGGAGGGGGGCAGGGGGTGGAAAGAGATCAAACAAAGAATTTGTATGCATGTATGCATTACAGATAATAGGGTGGTAAAGG